>NC_043005.1:64274285-64291785 GCF_006345805.1 Octopus sinensis | reverse complement strand
TTACTTGGTGTTATCATTTGAATCTTTGTAAACTTGTTTTTGCCTTTAATTGTTGATTTGTGCATTGTCTGTCTACGAACAGACTGTGTACATTTTTACTTGGTCATTATGGTGAAAGTCGTATACGGCTAACTTGAGTCTCCTTATGAGTATTTGGTTATACTTTTGTCAGTATTTATTTTTATTGCACTCATCATAAGACAGGTCTCGAAGTTTATCATCAATGTTTTAATGTTTTTATTCCCCAAATTTTCCAAGTTTTAGTAGCTGAGAAATTAAATGAGGATAATTACTATAATTTAACATAAAAAAATACTAAAACTTCTTCCTTTTTAGACGTAAACATTCAGAATAAAAACAGTACATACAAAACATCAGTTCATACGAAATACACAAACTAATGCTCAACGTACACTGATATAGCGAATGCTTATAAAAGTACGAAATGCCTGTGGTAAAATAATTACTTAGGAGAGCATTCAGATTATTTCTTACCGATGAAGCACTAGATAAAGAAATCCACAGAATAAAACAGTACTAACAACAGATTTCAAATCGACTTGTAGACCAAACATCTAATGAGTGTAGGCAGAAATATAATGTAATAAATACATTAGACAGTGCCCTATTTAATGACACAAAAAGTGCATTACATAAATTAAAAGCATACCAGGTATAGAAGAGACGAACACATAATCAAACATCACGTAGAACAAACTGCATAATGCATCATATTATGGCATTAGTAATATATTACAAGACAATAAGATTAAAAAACAAACAAGCTACTTATTCACAATTCCTGACAGGTATGTAAAAGTCAGAGCAAACTAAGAATGGTCTATTTCATTTGCAAATCTGACTGTGAAAGAGAAAGTTACAAAATTCCTAATTACAACTGTTACACTGGCATTTTAAAACATTTCAAAATAAATAAGACATCATAAAGCAAAGCTAGATAGGGAAACATTAATAGCAATTACTTCCATACCATATAGAATTCCTAAAAGAAACAGACGATTGACTGGAAGCAATAATCATATCGCTACACAACGCTACATTCAGCATACAACATACACACGTCGCGTTTGTAAAAATGAATTATAACACGAAGATACTAGAATGTTATAAACATTTTTTTAGAACATAGGCGCAGAAGTGGCTGTGTGGTAAGAAGCTTGATTCTCACCCATATGGTTCCGGGTTCAGTCTCACTGCGTGGCACCCTCGGCAACTGTCTTGTACTACAGCCTCGGGTCGACCAAAGCCTTGTGAGTGGATTTGGTAGACAAAAACTGAAAGAAGCCCGTCGTATATATATATATATATATAAACTTAGATAAACTTAGAAATGTTTCGACCAAAATTGGTCCAGGCCATGTCTAACTTAATAGCACCACCCTATATATATATATATAGGAATAGAAAAAATTTTTTTACTTTTCGAGCCTACGCTCTTCTTCAGAAAGGTACACAGAAAAAACAAGGAGAGAAACCATGTATGTATATATATATTATATATATATATATATATATTATATATATATATATATATATATATATATATATGTGTGTCTGTGTGTGTGCGTGTTTGTCCCTCATCCCATCGCTTAACAACCGATGTTGGTGTGTTTACGTCCTCGTAACTTAGCGGTTCGGCAAAAGAGCCCGATAGAATAAATACTATGATTACAAAGAACAAGTCGTGGGGTAGCATGGCCGTAGTCAAATGACTGAAACGGGTAAAAGAATTGCCGTGCATTCAGTACGGCACGTTGAAAAAAATGTTTTTATTATACATACATACATACATACATACATATATATATATATATATATATATATATATATATATATATATATATATACCTGTATATATATCTATACTTATACGTATATTCATACACACACGTGTATGAAATATTAAAATCATGCTCTGAAAAACACTTCTAGTTTGTGTTGTGTGTATATGCATGCGGTGTCTTTGTGTGTGTGTCTGAGTGTATGAGTACATATGCGTGCTTGTCTGTGAGTTTGTGTAAATGTGTGTCTGTTCAAGTAAGTGGTGTAAGTTTTTCCATATTTCCATATATTCATTCTATTCATGCTTCAAGAGAATGATAGTTTATGCCTGAGAGCTAAAAATCTAATATTCTATTTATATTGGAAACTGTTTGATGTTTATTTTGCATTCCTTAGTCCTACTGGCTACAACTGACTACAGTTACTATCGAAATATAGCAATATTCAAATGAGTTTTAGCATGAGAAGCATAAACTAACAATCCAGATGAAATATGAATATATTAGAATCACTCCAAGTACCACTCCAAACTTCACAATACACCCAATGCAGATTACAAATCAGCGAGAGGCTTCTGTTCGGTGGCCTATCGTGCAAGAAATACCAGCAAGATTGTCTTTATTTTAAATATTACTATCTGAAAAACGAAGGGCTTATTGAATAATGTTGTTTTGGACGAGCTTTTCTCGTTTAGAATATCTTTGATCAAAGATCAGCTCAATGGCGAAAAGTAAACAAGAACACAGTATACTTCGTAAACCAACGAGAGAAAATTTATTCACTATCTCTCCGCCTATCTTCTCCCTCCCTCCACTCACACACACGCAGACTCTTTCTCTCTTTCTCTCTCTTTCATTCTTTCTTTCTTACCTCCTCTCTCTCTCTATTTATTTTTTGTGTTTGCGAGTGGTTGTGTATAATAATAATAAAAAATAATCTTTTTTATTAAAAGGCTCAAGTCCTGAAATTTTGGGGGAGGGGTAAGTCGATTACATCGACCCCAGTGCGTAACTGGTACTTATTTAACCGGCCCCGGACAAATGAATTTGGTAGAATTCGGTAGAATTTGAACTCAGAACATAGCGGCAGGCTCCGTACCGCTAAGCATATCATTCTTAGCCACCAGTGTAGGCTACAGTAAAATGCTGACCAACGAATTGAAACCAGCAATTCGCACCAAACGTTAAGGTCTATTGTCAAAGCAAGCGTTATTGTTGCACGACAACGCATGCCCATATACAGTTACTCTCACCATTGGAATCTTTGAGAAATTGGGTTTCGAGTCGCTGGAACGCTGCATAGAGTCCAGCTCTCGACTCTTTCGACCATCACCTTTTTGGACTGTCCAGACATACCTTTTGGACTGCCCAGACATACTTTATGAAGCCGACTATTTGCTACAGACGAAGCGGTGCAGAAATGGCAGCGCGGCCTGCCAAAAACCTTCTCCGATAGAATAAACAAGTTCATGGGTCACTGGAAGAAGTGCATATGTCGAAAAATGATGCAATTGTTCAAGCCTTGATTTTGTTTTAACAAATTACAGAAACAAGAATGAATATAATTTTTACTTACCTACGCTTGTATAGCTATATAATGTGCAGCTTATCTGCTTCATCATCCAACCTTCCACAACAGAATTATTTCATATTCTCTTAAAGTTTATAAATTCTTATGACGTCAACAAGGTACAATTCTTGCTTGAAAGAATAAAGGAATGGTTAGTCCAATCGTGTGGAGGCGCGTGGCTTAGTGGTTATGGTGTCAGCATCATGATCGTAAGATTGTGGTTTTGATTCCTGGACCGAGCGACGCGTTGTGTTCTTGAGCACAACACTTCATTTCACGTTGCCCCAGTTCACTCAGCTGGCAAAAATGAGTAGTGCTGCGATGGACTGGCGTCCCGCCCAGCTGTGGAAAACATACGCCATAGAAACCGGAAAATCAGGCTCATGAGTTTGACTAGGCTTTAAAAAGGGCGCATTTATTATTTCTTTTAGTCCAATCGTAGAATGACTCTTATATATATACTAGAAATGTGAGTTCGAATCCTATGGGCAGATTTTGACTTTTTCTGTTCAAAAGAGGGGTTTTAACAAAATATTTACACACTATTTTTTACTGCTTATCTGCTTCAAGATCCAACATTCCCCCAAAATAATTATTTCTTGTTTTTCTTTTGAAGTCTATATATTCTTATGATGACAACAATATATATCTATATTGTAAGATGAAAATTTCGAATGTTAGAAAAACCCCTGCTTTTTCGAATAGTAACAAGTGGCTCTATCTGATACCTTTATCTGTTTAATCGTTTGTAGAACAAATTGCTCTCTGAGATGTGAAGATAGAAGTAATAGATGTAGGAAATGATATAAGCAAATATATGACTATTTGGTTGCAAAAATAAAAACGAAACGAGAAATACATATTTGGTAAGATGGTTGTTTTCTTACAAAGGATATACCATTACAAGAAGCAAAACAGAACTGCTACAGAAGAAAACATACTGGAAATGGTTAAATATGGGTGTTAAGAAAGAGATTATATTAATGTGAAATAATAGTTGCTTGATATTTTAAATATTTTCTATGATTTTGGGGAAAGTACATTGGAGAAAATGTAAAGTTAGTACAAAAAGCATATATAATATATATTATATTTAAAAAAAGGTAAAGACCGCCTTCGGTCATGAATGACCATAGGATTGCTCCTAGAGAGTTCCTCTCTTAGGCACAAGTCCGGACAAGATTGTTTATGGAAGAGCAGTAGTTGCCCATGCCTACCAGCCTCCTCTTTCCACGCCACTGATGCTATCGGAGGGAAAAAGCAAAGCCAATATAGATTGGCATCAGTGATGTCGCAACTCATTTGTACAGATGAGTGAACTGAAGCAACGTGAAATAAAGTGTCTTGCTCAAGAACACAACACAGCTGCCTGGTACGGGAATCGAACTCATTACCTCATGATTGTTTGCCCGACGACCTAACTACTGAGCAATCCGTCTTTTATGTATTATACATTATAAATATAATATAATATACTTTTCTACTCTAGGCAAAAGGCCCAATTTTTTTTGGGAGGGGGCCAGTCGATTAGTTCGAACGAAACTGGTACTTATTTTATCGACTCCAAAAGGATGAAAGGTAAAGTCGACCTCGGCGGAATTTGAACTCAGAACGTAGCGGCAGACGAAATACCTGTTTCTTTTCTATCCACAAGGGGCTAAACACAGAGGGAACAAACAGACGAACGGATTAAGTCGATTACATCGACCCCAGTGCGTAACTGGTACTTATTTAATGGACCAACCGGCAGCCGATGTAGGGGTAGATCAGTGATTCCCAAACGTTTTCGGGCTGCCGCCCACTTGACACTCGAGCCACATTCCTAGCGCAACCATCTTCATCCAGCACCACAAACGTAGACCACTTTCTGCAGCAAATTCAAAACAACAGTATTTCACAAATAAAACTTCACATAATTAATCCATTATTTTTAGAGGGTGTGGTGAGGGGGTTTACATCTATCACCACCTCTTTTGGTCACTCTATTATTGCCCCACTGTTCTTCAACGCCCCTCTTGATCTTTCCACCGCTCACAGAAGGGCAGTACCGCCCACTTTAAGAACCCCTGGGTAGATGAAGAACGTGATGGCTGTATAATATCCATAGTCTCGGTCCCGCTTAGGAGTCTAGCCGGAAAGTATAGTGACTATTGCTTCTGATAGGACCCTTCGGAAGAGGTGCCTGAGGTCTCTACCACCACGATCCTTCCAGGAATAGTGGGCAGCGTAGTTGGATGGTTAAATGGAATGTTTTCAAAAATTTGATTAACTATTTGAAGGAAGTATATATTTTTATTAAACGGTGCAAAACTAAATAGAACCAATTTTTATATAAAAGTACATATGAAACGAAAAGTAAAAACGGATATTGAAATTGTAGACATAATCTAACCATTTGTGGTTGCTATTTATACTTAAGTGACTACAGTGGTAAACGATAGTTAGGTAGTATTTGTGTGATAGCGACGAATGAATGTTAATAGGAGTTGTGTGTGAATGGGATATCGAATTGAAATGAGACAGAATGATTTCAGAGTTATAAACGTAAGTCAAATATTATCTGATAAATTCAGAATAAATAACCTAAAATTATAAAGAATAAGAGTGGCGTATGAAATATGGTTGCATTTTAAATTAACGTTCGTATACCAGAGAGGAATGTGTTGAAAATTGGTAATAACTAGGTAGTATGGTATCTTATATGAAATAAATTGATAACTATTAAAGAATTATAATAGAAAATATTGGAATGGATAATTATATATGTTCACATAAATAGACATATGAAGTAAATAGATTAAAATTGAAAACAAATATTAAAATATAAATGATGGAGTTTGTAAAAAAATAATACTCGAAAATATCTGAACTATGTATTAAAAAATACAAGAATATATAAAAATAGATAAATATACTTCATAATTATGAAATATATAGATATGCCAGGATATTCTCTTATATAACTACACAAACACACATATGTATGTATGTATGTATGTATGTATGTATGTATGTATGTATGTATGTATGTATGTATGTATCTATCTATCTATCTATCATCTATCGATCGATATATATATATATATGTGTGTATATATGTGCGTATGTGTGTGTATATATATGATTTGTATATGTGGAGGGGTGTACCTTAGTGTTAGTGTTGCACTCATGATCGTAAGATTGTGGTTTCGATTCCTAGACCGGACGAATACGCTGTGCTCTTGAGCAAAACACTTCATATTACGTTACTCCAGCTCATTCAGTTAGCAAAAATGAGTAAAAATGTGATAGACTGGCGTTCCTGCCCAGTGTCTATCTGTGTGCATGTGTGCGTGTATGTGTGCATGTGTGTGTGTGTGTGTGTGTGTGTTGTGTGTGTGTGTGTGTGTGTGTGTGTGTGTGTGTGTGCGTATGTGGAGTGGCGGAATATATACGCCACAGAATACCTGGCAGCAACTTTGCTCCCCACCACCGCTTGACAACCGGTGTTGGTGTGTTTACGTCCCCGTAAACTAGCAGTTTGGCAAAAGAGGCCGATACAATAAGTACCACGCTTAAGAAAAAATAAGTACTGAGCTTGATTCATTCATCTGAAAATTCTTCAAGACGGTACCCCAGTATAGCCGCAGTCTAATGACTGAAACAAGTAAAAGATAAAAGGTATATACAAACATGCGCGCGCACACACACACACTTTCTCTCTCTCCCCCTTACACACACATATGTATCTGTCTATCTACTTGAACTATAGAAGTATAAATCCAATAATTTAGATGTTAACGTAGAAATGTTATGAAGAACTATACTAAATTTACACGGGGTGAAGGATAAGTGTGACAGTTATATGAGTTATACACTTATTTACTGTGTTTGATATTTAACTGTTAGGGTAGATCAAAGATTTACAAAGTTGTAACGATTTAAACGTTCTAGGGACGAGAATAAACACATCCAGAAAATCGAAAAGTATATTTCAAAGATTTTAATTTTACAAAGTTGACAGATTTTTTTTATTACCAATATAAAACCGAAATCATTAAAGAATTGTTATTTACGGTTCAACTATAATATATTTTCTGTTCTTTGACTTTGCCTTCAGCATCTCTAAATTTATAAGGTTTCTTTCAATGACTTCTAATCTCTATTCAACGTTGTATATCGTATATTTGTAACACAACACATCCTATATTTTCATTGGACTATTTTGGAAACGTGCTTCCTTTCTTTCTAAATAAGGAAATTTGTTCAATATACTTGTAATTTCTCTCGAGTTTTCTAACCTAGATCAGCAATCTCAGATTATATATATTCTTTTATTTAAAAATCGTATATCTCTGCCTTATTTCCCTTTTTATATTCCTTACATATCTGCTAGATCAATCCATTAATAACTATTTTACGAGTATTTTATTTTAACAAATCTCAAGATGAAACGTTCGTTTAGTTTACTCAGTAATCAATGTTTTTCAGCATACTAACTAATATATATTTACACGCACATATGTATATAATTTAAACTTCTATATATGTCTGTCTGTCTCTCTTTCATACATACATATATATACATACATACATACATACATACATACATACATACATCATACATACATACATACATACATATATATATATATATATATATATATATATATATATATATATACATATACATACAGGGGGGAAGTAAGAAGAAAAATAAACCAAAATGCACATTGGAAATATATATACAATTATATATACAATTAGATGAACTGAGGTAGGAATAAAAGTAATAAAAGTCATTATTGTGAATTGTTAAAGAGAGTTAAAAGCATACCGGTTTCCTAAATTTATTAATCATTGCTCTGAATGCACATCGATTAATGAACAGTGTCAGGTCTATTAGCCCCTGAGTAAAAAGATTATGTGTAAGGGAGGTAAGTAGTTCTGGATTTGGTACTGTTAGGGTAGATATAGATCTATAATTTGAATGGTGTATGGGATGTATGGGGGTTAGTGGTATTAAAAGGTTAGTAGTGTTCTGTATTATGTTATGTGTTCACATTGAGTTGGGGAAGATATCTTTTGATATAAGTTGCCTCTTTATTCATTCTTTATTGTGCTGAGGTGTTCTGTGAACATTGATAGAAGGGGACACTTAGGAAATTAGGATTAAGATTCCTAGCATACCTTTCTATGTGTTCACTAACCTGTATCTGTCTGTATTGTGGGTGGCGGATTTGTTGTTTGTGGAGAGTTGTTCTTCGACCGGGTGATATTCCTGTTTGGCCAATATAATTATTATCACACCTTAAGCATGTAATGATTTTTTACTCCAGACACAGATGTCTTTGCGTCTGTAGGAATCACTTCGATTAGATCAATAATTCTGAAAAACCAAATGAGATGGTCGGGCCATATTGTTTGAACGGCGGAAGAACGCACACTCAAACGACTATTTTATGGTGAGCTGGCAGAGGGGAAACGCAATCGGTGTAAACTTAAAAAAGGTTTAAGGGCGACATAAGGACTACCATGAAGTCACTTTGAATGGATCCAAATGCCATAGAAACCATTGCTTCGGATCGAGTTGGATGGCGAATAAAAATGTGGAGTGGAGTGAAAGCTTTTGGGGAGGCCAAGATAACACATGCAAGACTCAAGAGAAACTTACAGAAGTATGTTGCGATCGAGAAGGTGAATCTCAGCGACCTTTTTGTGTGCACAGTTTGTGACAGACCATGCCTTTCTTTTGCTCGGCTCAAATCTTATTTGTGGACTCAGGAAAAACGAACCTACACCAACTACTCTGCTTATATATCTGTGCAAACCTTTCAATGCTGTGTATGTTATAAGGTCTGCAAATATAACAGAGGCCTCAAAAATACATTTTAAGATCCATAAAGCTCAGAACTTAACTGTAGCTCTTGGTGGTCCAAAACAGATACGCAATCAATATGGGTGTTTTTTCAATACAGTGTCAGGTTTAAAAAGCCACATCAGACGCCATGATGGATCTAAGGGTTAAGTACAAGCGGCGATCAGACTGCATAAGGAGTCGACAACCATCATATATATATATATATATATATATATATATATATATATATATATATATATATATATAATATATATATATATACACATATAACGTTAATCCAAACATAAAAACACAAAGAGAAAACACAACGCGAGGACGTGGAACAAGTATAGTATTATTGGAGGCTCAGGAAAGAAGGGGTTTAACGTTTCGAGCGGAGCTCTTCGTCAGAAACATAGGAAAAGGAAAGATCCAAAGGGAAGACGGAGGAAAAAATCGCCAACGGCACACACGCGGTCACATTTAGAATGTGTATGTATATATACATATATGTATATGTATATACATATACATCTGTATGTATATATATATGTATGTACACACACATATATACATATATACATATACATACATATGTATATACATGTACACACACATTCACACACATATGGTTAGCTTGTTGATAAGTTCAGCAACAACCTCTTAGTTCTTTTGAGAATTGTGAATTTACAAAAGTGTTGTCCATCATACTACAAGTAACTTTTGAAGTACACTTTTGTCACCATCGGCAATATCAGTATATATGGCATGCTTAAAATAATTATACATAATTTAACATTTACAAAATTACAAAATTTTATCATTTTGTGATTACAAAATGACGATGCGAATACTAATTTTCGAAAGAGAAGTATTTACTATCTTAAATAAATTAAATAAAACAAATTTCTTGTTTTTATATTTGTAATAAATATGTTGTTATTTTTCTACATCTTGTCAATTTAATCACATAATTGCAACCTACTCTATCGAAAAGCTAGCTTTTGTAAAAATTTCGTTAAAAAAGTGCACTTTTCAGAAAGTTATGAGAATCAAAACTGGTGGTGAGACATCAGACTGGACCTATACCTCTCCCTCGCTCTACATACATGCCTGCATACACATATACATAATATATATATATATATATATATATATATATATATATATATATATATATATATATATATAAGATGCGTACATAAATATACATACACATACACACACACACGCACACATACAAGATACATATAAAAGCGATTTGTAAATTGACAGCTCATTTCAAAATGTAAACAAAAACATTATTGAAAATTTGCGAAAACGAAATTCGGAATAAATTACCAAATAGTAATTATTTTTATGTCTTTTTCTCTTTTTATAACAAGTGCTTTATTTCTACGATGTTATCTTTGTATGCTGTTATTTGCTCTTTCCTCCTCTTCTCCCTCCTCCTCTTCCTCCTCTACCTCCTCCACCACGTCATCCTTCTCCTTCTCTTCTTCCTCTCCTCTACCTCCTCTTCTTCTTCCTTCTCTTCCTATTCCCCTTCTCCTTCTTTTTCTTTTTCTTCTTCTCCTGCCTCCTCCTCATCCCCGCTTACTCCTCTACCTCCTCTTCCGTCTCCTGTCTCCGCTCTCATCCTTCTCGCCTCCTCCTCTAGCCTCGCCCCGTCTTCCTCCCCTTCCCCTCCACCCCTTCTCCTACACCGTCTTTATAGTTCTTTCTCACAGTGTGTGAGTGTATGTAGCTTTCCTTTACTCACTGCCTGCCATCAAACCTAGTATGTGTACTCATCCTGCACCTTTTATGTTAACTCTCTCTTTTATTCTCTCACCTCTATTACTGTTTTGCTCTCTCTCGGTACTATGTAAAGCGTGACTAGAGAAATCAATCAATCAGCCAGCCATCAAACATTTATATCAGCTATTATTTAATACAGATTTTATAAAATGTAAATTCTATGGTTTCTGACAGTAACTCAAGTTTCATGCACAATAGAAAAGACAGTTCTATATTTAAGAGTTGAGGAATTATGTGCATTATTTACCTTATTTACATTATTTACATTCGACGGATATTTGTCCTCATCTTGTTAGTTGTTAACACAACGTTTCGGCTGATATACCCTCCAGCCTTCTTCAGGTGTCTTGGGGAAATTTCGAAATACTAAGGTATTTTTCGATGTTATTATTATTATTGTTATTATTGAGTGAGAGAGCAGTGCATACCATCAAAGTGACACTGGGGTAAAATATACGAAGCCCAGCATACCCATCATGACTACCTGTCTGATAAGGGTGTACCAGGCACATGCATCACAACCATATGGGCACGACATGATTTCATATCAAGATAAACAGCACATGACCTTGCAGGTGGGGCCCAGTTAGAATTTTCTTCAGGTCGAGTAGCCCATCCTGCTCAAAAGGTCCCTGAAACAGGGTTGTTTAAGGATGTTGAACGAAACACTCATATTTCTAAGTGTGAATTATTCAAACCCCAAAGAATTCCTCTCAACACATGGCTATGATGCTCCCCCACTACTTCTACTCGTGATCAGAGATGCACATATCGTCAGCCACTAAGGGACATACTCAACTGGTTAAGGTCAAACAACTGACAAGCAAATCTGTGGTATTGAGCAGAATATTTGCTGTAGCCCATCTTTTGTACCAAGATAAAACAATGTACACGATAACACTTCCAATCAGTTAAGATCAGAAGCCATGGGAGCCACTGCCTGGTACTGCATCAGGGCATTTATTATTATTATTATTATATTATTATTATTATTATTATTATTATCATCATCATCATCATCACCATCATCATAATTATTATTATTGTTCAGGTCACTGCTTGGATTCGAACTCGGAATCTTGGGGTTAAGAGCGCGGGCTACTAATCCCAAGATTCCGAGTTCGATTCCAAGCAGTGACCTGAACAACAACAACAACAACAACAACAAGAACAAGAACATCATCGAAAAATACCTTAGGAATGAGAACCCAGGTTCGGAATTTCCCCAAGACACCTGAAGAAGGCTGGAGGGTATATCAACCGAAACGTTGTGATAACAATAAGCAAGATGAGGACAACTATCTGTTGAATGTAAATAATGTAAATAATGCACAAAAGAAGATATTTGACCTTGTTTGGGTTAAACCAGTGTTTCTTTACCTCCTTTGAGCATTCAGATTTCTCTGTCAAATCTAATGCTAATTTATTCACATTGATTTCAATTTGTCAAGCATTATCTTGCAGCTTTGAAATTTCAATGATGTTATTGCTTATTTTTAGAATAATATTACAGGGTAAATATGAGAGCCTAGGTCTGGTTAGTTTGAAGATAAAACAGCTAGGTTATTTTGGCTGGATACGACCGGTGTATGTTCTGAAGGCTTAAACATCAATCTGATTTAAAGCACACTATAAAGTGACTGGCGTAATGCATGAGAAATCATGGATTAAATGTAAATATATTTCGGTAGCGGTTGTAACACAAATTTACATAAACTTAAGTTAGTTCCTTTGGATTGTCAATAAATATTATAGCTGAAAAATTGCTGAAGTCTACTTCTTATCCACGAGTATAGGATTTGGAAAATTTATAAAACTGCATTTAGAGTGAGTAGAATGTGTGGTTTTTGGATTATGTAAATGATTTTATTAAAATGTTCCAGGTGTAGTGATGTCATTCTATAGACATTCCAAACAACATTACTCCTGGAACTTTTAACAAAATATTGCGTGAGTACGTGATTGTATGAGTGATGAAATTAGGGAGAGATTGTAGAATTCTTGACTTTTCCATTCCTGTCTGCTGATCTGCAAGACACTGTAGAAGGATAGGGTCTGTTCCTGCTGACTAAACACAACTGGGTAAAAGAATATCCATTTACAAGATTGTCAAAGGCAGAATAGATAAAACATTCTTTCTCCATTATGTTATATTATCAGTGAGCTGTACAATATGCCATTGTATATTCCTGCAAGAATATGTAAGCTTTTCTTTATTTGATGTTATAGCAGTTTACACCAGATTCTAGAAAGCGGAACGGAATCAATTCTGCGAAATAGTAACCTAATAAGAGTTATAACTCTACTTCATGAAATATTAAATTATATTAGAGCTTTAGACATAGATAGATAAATAGATAGATACACCCGCACACATATACACACACATACACACAGAGGTATACATATATATGTATATACTACAAGACTTGCATATTTATTCTTAATACGTATTAGCAGATTCGAACGCGGATATGCAAATCGGTGGTGTATTCGTCAGAGGAGAACAGTTCCTTTATGACGAATATGTGTTTATAGAACACTGTATTCATAAGTATAAAGGATTCTGGGACACCGTTGTTTCGATATGCGTCTTATCAGTCAGAAGGCGCGTTGCTAACTTTTTAGGGTATTCGACTCACGGCCATAAGGTCCTGAGTTCGATTTCCGGCGGCGTGTTGTGCTTTTGAGTAAGACACTTTATTTCACGCTGCTCCAGTCAACTCAGCTGGCGAAAATGGGTTGTACCTGTATTTCAGAGGGCCAACCTTGTCACATTCTTGACACGCTGAAAAGTAGGTTAAGGTTACCCGTGTCTGTGGAGTGCTAAGTAACTTGCAAGTTAATTTCACCAGCAGGCTTGGACGTCGTAACTGACGGAGTGCGATTTGTCAGTCAGACGCCCCCATATATATATTATATAAAACAAAATAGAATAAAAAAAACTATAGAAGATTTGTATTATATGGTTAAAAAATATATTAAAATCGTCATTAGGAAAATGTTCTAAAAATGTTTTTGTATACCGACATTGTTTTTGGAGAAATAACCGGTTTCGCATTTTCTATTCAAATTTCTTTACCGTTGTTGTGTTATCTATTCTATCAAAACCAAATCATGTTAAACTAACAAGATCTTATCATTCCCAACATTTTTTATTATCTCCCCTATAACGAAAAAATCCGTCTACCTCCCCCTGTAGAAGAGTTGGAAACAGGGGGAGGTAGACGGATTTTTCGTTATAAGGGAGATAATAAAAATGTTGGGAATGATAAGATTTTGTTAGTTTAACATGATTTGGTTTTGATAGAATAAAATGTTAGAAATGGTTAAGTTTTGGTTTATATATTTCAATGAAGTAAGTTTCCTTATTTAAAAATTCTAGAAATGGTCAAGATTTGGCTTATATGTTTCAATGAAGTAGGTTTCCTTATTTAATCTAACTTGTGTTGGTGTTCCAATAGCACATTGATAAAATGGAAAGATTACAAATTGTGGTAGCAGTTGTTTAGCGCATATGATTTTGTGTTCATTAAAGGGTATCATTCTGTATTCTGTGAATGCAATCTGCTATCGGTGCAGAGTGCATCTGCGTCCGAGCGATAATCTCGTGGACCCTGTGTAGTTTTGGTGGCAGCCCGAGCATCTTATAACATAAATCAGGTCTTCCGAGGCACAAGCAAAGTCAGATTTGGTTTTGAATGTTTGTCCCTCTTTATATATTACTAGCAGTATCGCCCGGCGTTGCTCGGGTTTGTAAGGGAAATAACTATATAAGCATTTTTAGAGAGTTACCTCCCTTATAGATGCCAATTCGGGCTTTCTTAGCCATTTCTGTTTTGGTGTCTTCAAGCCATGAAGTCGTTGTTCTAAAAGAATGCTGGTCTCCTTGACAACGCTTTACGACGTTGATTTCCTTACACTCCCTTCCCCACAGCTTCACGAGGGAGGGAAGAAAGGGGAGAAGCAAACAGGTGCAGGTGTGACCATGGACGCCAACTCCGCCGCCATCGACACACGAAAAATTATGCATTAAAATGGAATAAAAAATGATGTTAAATTATTTTTAAAATCGTAGACTCATTGTAGACGCGCGCTAATACACAGACGGGCTCGATATGAATCACGACTATAAGATACCCGAATTTGGTTAAACTGCACCGCAAAATGTGGGAGTAGTTAGGAATCTAAATCGAAGGGGACAGACACTCACACAACTACAGTTTTATATATATAGATTTAGTATTTAATTGAACGCGACGCATCGATTTCGAAGTATGTTTATCTTCACTTTTTTGATGCGACTCTACTCTATACTGTTTTCTTCTCCATCCGTCTCTAATTCCCATTTTCTCCACCTCCTTCCTTCACCGTTTTCTATCTGTCTCTCTCTCCCCTCTTTCTATTTTTTCTCTCTCTCGTCCATCTTTCTTTTCCTCAGGTGACCAGCTTTCTTTTCCAGTACAGATGTTTGAAAGAACGAAGTGTTTTTTCTCTCTCTTCTATCTTTTCTCTCTTTTCAGAAAAAAATGAATGTTTCTACCAGCGTCCATTATTTTGCTCTCGTTCTGCTCTAACGATCCTCCATGTTTGTTTTCGTTCGGTTTCCTTGCATATTTGCACTGTCATTTTTTTGTTCCCAACTTTGACTCTCCATTAATCCTAAATCCTAGATTTTATTTTAGAATTTATGGGAGCAACTGTCGTTGAAGGACAAGTATGAAATGCGTAAACAAACGAGCGAAAAACGAGTGAAATACGTAAACGACGAGAAAAACTGGAAAACAGGACAAGTAAGCACAGAGAAAGGGCCCTTCATCAGTTGTCAGCTGTCTTTCTACTCATTTCGAGTGTTCAACGACAAGAGAAGGGCCCTTTCTCTGTGCTTACTTGTCCTGTTTTCCAGTTTTTCTCGTCGTTTACGTATTTCACTCGTTTTTCGCTCGTTTGTTTACGCATTTCATATTATTTGCACTGTTGGTGATGTCCTGTACCTATACATGCATATGTACATACACACACACACACACACACACACACACACACACACACACACACACACATATCGTCGTGGTATATTCTGTTAAGAACATAGTAGAGTACAGTATAAAGCACGTCCATCTGAAAGTACGTATAATACTATTTATATATGTAAATCTAATATTAAATATAGTATGAAAGATTTTCTTACACGTAGTTAAGTTCTCTGGAGATATTATTGCCTTAAAAAGAAATTAACACGTGCGGAAACAATTTTTCATTCATTCATTCAAAATGTTAACCAAAGAAAAGCTGCTTTTTACTTGCGAAGATGCATCGTGCATTGCTACTGTATCGTTCGTGGAAGCTATCTGACCAAATATATCTTGAGTTCACTTCATAGAGTGCAGGCGCGTGGCTCAGTGGTTAGAGCGTCGAGCTTACGATCGTGAGGTTTATGAGCTCGAATCCCGGACCGGGCTGCGTGTTGTGTTCTAGAGCAAGACATTTTATTTCACGTTGCTCCAGTTCACTCAGCTGTAGAAATGAGTTGCGACGTCACATGTGCCAAGCTGTATCGGCCTTTACCTTTCCCTTGGATAACATCGGTGACGTGGAGAGGGGAGGCCGGTATGCATGGGCGACTGCTGGTCTTCCTTAAAAAAAACCAAAAAAAACAACCTTGCCCAGACTTGTGCCTCAGAGGGTAAGTCTCTGGGTGCAAACCCACCACCACCACCACTTCATAGAAATAGGAGCTGTTCCAGAGGTAAATAGGTATATTCATACGTTTTTTGCTTGATATGATTTGTACGACTTCCATACGTATATGTCATCACACGCACACACACACACACACACGCGCGCGCGCGCGCATACACGTACATACACAAATGCAGATTGACATATTCACACATGAAAACATACGCTTATGTTTATTTATGAACAATTAAAATGGAACATGCAAACGATTAACGGAAATGGATAAAGGACATATAATATGGACATCTTCTCATCTCTTATGAAGACCAGGCTACAAGGTCAGTTTTGGTGCTTTTACAGCTCGAAGAGTTTGAATTCTATGGCATTTTTCGTCGAGTTTTGTCGGTAATATAATGAATATCATGAAGGTGATAACAATGGTGAAAGATAATAGCTTACATGTAGCAAAGGTGAAAGATGATAGCATGCATACATGTAGGCATTCATACATCGTTATTTCTTAACAGCAAAGAGCAATTCGTAAATGTATTTATACATGTCGAATCATGTGCAGATAAAAATGTCACCAGGTCCTACTTTTATATTTTATGAAGACATTTTCTTTCAGCAAGTGCAAGCACATGCAATGCACATACACAAACGCATACGCGCACGCACACACACATGTACAAACATAGAAAAATACTACCGTACTTCCATATACACAGAGCCATACTTATACGCGTAATATATAAACATACATAAATCATGAAATTTTATCCACATATGCGTATAACAATTCTTGAT
>NC_043005.1:64269285-64271785 GCF_006345805.1 Octopus sinensis | reverse complement strand
TAAAAACATATATTCTTAAAGCTGTTTTCCACAGACAATATTCTGATGCAAATACTAACCTTTTATACTGTCGTAACATCATGTTTAAGAATTGTTCCTATTGTTATTTTCATTATTCTGCATAATATATTCTTTATCTATCTATCTATCTATCTATCTATCTATCTATCTATCTATCTATCTATCTATCTATCTATCTATCTATCTATCTATCTATCTATCTATCTATCTATCTATCTATCTATCTATCTATCTATCTATCTGTCTATCTGTCTGTCTGTCTGTCTGTCTGTCTGTCTATCTATCTATCTATCTATCTATCTATCTATCTATCTATCAGTCTGTCTGTCTGTCTGTCTATCTCCCTCCCCCTCTCTCTATCTACATATCTGTCTATAGGTCTGTCTGTTTGTCTGTGTAACTATGAGTCCATTATAAACATCGACTGTCTAATAATTTCTATGCTATATGTATATCACCTATGCAAACACTCACTCCCTCCCTCCCTCCCTCCGTCACTCACTCACTCACCCACTCACTCACCCACTCACACATCCACTCACTCAACCGCTCACTCACCCATTCACACACCCACTCACCCATACACACATAATATAACACGTGTCTCATTTGTTTAATAAAACGTCCTTTTCAACTTTTTTTTACTATACCATTCATTTGGATAATTACGTTAAAAGGTAATGTCCTGAATGCAAGAACCTTCCCAAATATTTGGTCTTTGGTTCAGTCCCACCGCGCAGCATCTTCACAAGTGTCTTCTACTATAGTCTCAGGCCTTGTGGGTTGATTAGGTAGATAGAAGCTGAAAGAAGCCCGTCATGTCTCTCTATATATGATGGGTTTATTTCAGCTTCCAGCTACCAAATCCACTTACCTATGTGTGTACGTTTGTTTCCACTATTCCTTGACCGCCGGTGTTGGTTTGTTTATCATAGCGATTCAGCAAAACAGACTAATAGAATAAGTACCAGGCTTTAAAATGAATACTGATGTCGATTTGTCCAACTAAACATTTTAATGTAGAGCCCCAGCATGGCCGTATTCCAAAGACTCATGAAACGTTTTGACATTCCAGCAGATGGTTTTCAAACCATTTAGCATATAGTAATAGTTGGCGATATGGGTTGCAGCGGACCTCGTTCGGTACGCAGCATTGAAAAGTCACAGCAATGTCAAAACACCGATGTCTGTCGCTCCGAAATGGGATCTAATGTGAGTTGTCTCGCTTGCCAATGATTTACTTTCAGGTGTTTTAACATCAGGCGCATTAAGAATATATTAAGAATATATACAGATTTCGTCTGTATACATCGAGCTGCATTTATTCATATTTGCATTTATATATATATATTATATATATATATATATTATATATATATATATATATATATATATATATATATATATATACTATATATATATTATCGGATGAATGTATGTTCATCCTTTAATTGGAATTTTTATAATATCTGTTTTTGTCTATTATTTACAAAATTACAAAATAAAAAATTTTATAAACTAGAAATTATTCCCAAATACTAGTACTAACCACCAATTTACTAACAATCTTAAGTCGGAAGGAGAATTGAAGGTAAAGTAAAAGTTAAATATAAATTTGAAAAACATATACATATGGTAAAAATTAAATATAAATTTGAAAAACATATACATATACATATACATAGGCGCAGGAGTGGCTGTGTGGTAAGTAGCTTGCTAACTAACCACATGGTTCCGGGTTCAGTCCCACTGCGTGGCATCTTGGGCAAGTGTCTTCTGCTATAGCCCTGGGCCGACCAATGCCTTGTGAGTGGATTTGGTAGACGGAAACTGAAAAAGAAGCCCGTCGTATATATGTATATATATATATATATATGTATGTGTGTGTTTGTGTGTCTGTGTTTGTCCCCCTAGCATTGCTTGACAACCGATGCTGGTGTGTTTACATCCCCGTCACTTAGTGGTTCGGCAAAAGAGACCGATAGAATAAGTACTGGGCTTACAAAGAATAAGTCCCGGGGTCGATTTGCTCGACTAAAAGGTGGTGCTCCAGCATGGCCGCAGTCAAATGACTGAAACAAGTAAAAGAGTAAAAGAGTAAATAGTATGGTAATTCAGAACGTACATACAAATATAGCTTCATCAGTAAAAAAAAAATTAAGGAGGTTTTAAACAGAGATAACATTGGATTTCATAGAGAGGATGTCAGATTTAATATTGCTTATATTAGCAGCCGCTTCCTATATTTTTAGTGTAGATTCAATTAAACGTGACTGGAAAAGCGAATTTATAAATCCCATAAAATTTCCAAGAAAAAAAACCTATGTACTTTGAACGCCTTTTTAGTTTTAAGATTTTTCATTCATGAATATCTGAGTCCATTTGTATGAATCAATTGTATAGCAATATGAAAAATAAAAACTATAATCCATTTTAACATCCAATCTCCTTCATTACATAAATATGAATGAATTTAATG
>NC_043005.1:64259285-64264285 GCF_006345805.1 Octopus sinensis | reverse complement strand
TTTAATCGACCCCGAGAGGATGAAAGGCAAAATCGACCTCGGCGGAATTTGAACTCAGAACGTAACGGCAGACGAAATACCGCTAAGCATTTCGCCCCGCGTGCTAACGATTCTGCCAGTTCGCTGCCTTTCAACCAAAATATCTTATTTATCCCGACTCTGATATCAAGTTCTTTTTCTTCCGACAATCAACAATGAACGGATATATGTATATATCTGTATATATGTATGTGTGCGTTTGTGTGTGTGTGTGTGTGTGTGTGTGTGTGTGTGTGTGTGTGTGTGTGTGTTGTGTGTGCGCGCGTGTGCCTGTGTGTACGTGTATGTGCGTGCGTGGACGTCTCGTGTGTGTGTGCATGCGCGTGTGTTTATCTATACATGAAAAAGATGGAAGTGACTTGATTCAAACAGGAAAGGACTGTCACAAGCAGCTTTCATTGCAAGAACCGCTTAAACACACACACACACACACACACACACACACACACACAAACACACACGCATGCATGCACGCGCATACACACGCAAACGCGTACAAATACATCTGAACGCGTGTATACGTGTACGAATATATTTGTGTGTGTGTGTGAAAGCGCAACACATATCTGTATGCGCTTCTCTTAAAGGGGATAAATGTAAAGAAAACAGAGTCAGCAATTTTGAGTTGGTTGAAAAGCGGTTATATAACGACGTTAACGCTATGTATATTGGAGAAAAGGCGAGAGACTGGCGCCGGAAGTATTTTCAGAAATATTCCTAGTAAATATCAGATTGACCGACGAAATCTTAATGCAATAAAACAACTTTCAAAGCTATTGATTGAGTGTTGAGTTGCTTTCATCCGACAAGCCTCTTGGTAAGAAATGAATTCTTCTAAAATCAAGTTTGCCTTTATTTAATGAAATTATTCATTTGGAACAGAAAATTACAGGAATTAACGGGAAAGTATTTGGTCAAGGTTCGTAGTTTAAATTTATGAGCAAACATGTTAATGTTTACATTAAGTGTAAATCCATGTTTTATGGCAAAATTAATTAGATTTAAAAAAAACAAAACAACAACTATTTAATCATGGAGTAGGTAGAAGGTTGAAAATCAGTTTAAAATGTTCGGTTAAAAGCGAAGGGTGGAAAGAGTGGGAAATTAGCAGTTATTCGAAAATACTTGAGAAAGTGGAATTAAAGTAAATGTGATACAGTGACGCTCATACATTATGGTATATTAAATAGAAGTATTGATAAACTTAGTCAAATAAGAAGTGCACACTGCATAACTATGCTCCCACAAATTCACAAATATTAATAAGTTTGTATGCATGTATATTGCATAACATTGGTTTCAAATTTTGGTACAAATTTAGTAATTTTGGGAGAGAGTTAGGTTGATTACATCAATCCCAGTGCTCAACCGATACTAATTTTATTGACCTTGAAAGGATAAAAGGCAAAATCAATCTCAGTGGAATTTGGGCCCAGAACATTAAGACAGAAGAAATGCTGCTAAGCATCTCGCCCGGCTTCCTAACATATATACGCCATACATTTATACGCCATACAAAATCAAACAAACACTCAATTATATTTTATTTACAACTAGCAGTATCGCCCAGCGTTGCTCGGGTTTGTAAGGGAAATAACTATATAAGCATTTTTAGAGAGTTACTTCCCTTATATAATAGCAAAAAATGCATTAAAAATGGGAAAAAATGATGGTAAATCGTAGGAGACACACACAACTTCACTTTTATATATAAAGATTTTCATGCTTTTAAATATATGAACATGCATCGTTATATGTGTATGAATGAGTGTGTGCGTATGTATATAAATGTGTGTTTATGTATGTGTGTGTGCATGCATGGGATAACCACCCACACATCACATTCTTCTACTTAAGCCCATCTACCTCCAAGGTACTCTTTTATACATGAGCACAACATCCGACCTATTAGAACTACATTCTCACCCGGTCGCCTAAATATTTTCTCCTCTCCCCCACCTCTCCTCCCTTTTTTCTTAATTCTCATGAAGGGATTGCACTCGAAACCTTAAACATCCTTTTCCTTTCCTTTCAAGAGTTAATCTAATAACACTTCTGGTAAAATTTGTCCCTCTCGTTGTTTCACTTCCTATGGTTGTTCATTCATCACACACACACATATAGACACACAAACGTTAATATATATATGCATATATGGGTACAGGACGTCACCAACAGTAAACAACATGAAATGCGAAAACAAATGAGTTCAATGCACAAACAACGAGAGAAACAAATGGAAAACAGGACGAGTAACATAAAGAACGACCCATCATCAGTTGTCGGCTGTCTATCTGCTCCTCATTTCGAGCATTGGACGACAATATGTGTCGAAGACAGTTGCTCCTATAAGCACCACAATAAAATTTGTGATTTATGGAGGGTCAAATTTGGGAAGAAAATCAGGACAGTGGAGGCATACAAGGAAACCGAACGAAAACAAAATGGAGTGTTGTTAGACCAACACGAGGGTAAAATAGCAAACGCTGGAGAAGTATTTTCTATGACAAGAGAAAAGATAGAAAAGAGAGATATAAGATACATCTAGTCTTTAGGACAGCCCTGAAAGAAAAGGAAGATGATCATGTGAGGAAAAGAAAGATGGACGATGGTCACGTGTAAGCAGCCTGAAAGAGAGTAAAGGAGAAAGCGAGAGAGAGGGAGGCAGATAGAAAACGTTGAAGGAGAGAAAAAAGGAATTGGAAAATGGATGACATAGAAAACGACAGGGGAAGAAGACAATGACAGAAATAGTTTGATGAAATTTTATTTAACAATAAAGAAATCTCTATTTCACGATAAATTGTTTTGTAACTTTAAAACATGTAATTTATATTATAAATAAATTACTTACATGCCTGCGTTAATGCAGAATGTAAAAAATCCTTCAAAATAATGGATTCTGTCGTTGTGAATGACAAATGAGGGTTCAGTTAAATAAACTGGCAATCATGTTCTGTGGACACGCATGTGTCTCTTGAGACCAGCCGGTGCCTTGCAAACTTTTTGGCAAATGGAAAAAGTTGATGACTTAGTTTGCACGAGTGCTTGTAGATAATATATTACGTGTTTTCTTGAGTGGACGACAAAGCCTGCTTTCTCGGCTGCACAAAACTACAATGACGAGTAAAATTTTCAATTAGAGAAGCGGCAGTTTGGAATCGACTTTGCTCAAATCTTTGAACTGAGGAGAAGTAGGACTGGCACCAGGTCCTATGTTCTGATGCTTTATTTTCTCAGTAAGAAAAAGGAATGTATGTATGTTAATTTAGATTTATCAAAGATATTCAGCTCCGTATGAAAACATCTCGAAGTCAGTGAATATAATACAAATACAGGAGTGGCTGTGTGGTAAGTAGCTTGCTTACCAACCGCATGGTTCCGGGTTCATTTACACTGCGTGGCATCTTGAGCAAGTGTCTTCTGCTATAGCCCCGGGCCGACCAGTGCCTTGTGAGTGGATTTGGTAGACGGAAACTGAAAGAAGACTGTCGTATATATGTATATGTATGTGTGTGTGTATGTTTGTGTGTTTGTATTTGTCGCCCTAGCATTGCTTGACAACCGATGCTCGTGTGTTTACGTCCCCGTCACTTAGCGGTTCGGCAAAAGAGACTGATAGAATAAGTACTGGGCTTACAAAGAATAAGTCCCGGGGTCGATTTGCTCGACTAAAGGCGGTGCTCCAGCATGGCCGCAGTCAAATGACTGAAACAAGTAAAAGAGTAAAAGAGAGTGAAGAGAGAATCTGTATACACATACACACACATGCACACACTCACACATACAAATATACATACATATACGTGAATATAATATATATGTAGATGGATTCATAGTATGTATATATATATATATAATTGTATGTATTCATATTCATATATGTATGTGTGTATGTGAGTGTGTGCGTGTGTGTGTGTGCGTATATTTGTGTGTATGTGTACATATATGTGTTGAGAGAGTTCCAATGTCTTTTATAGTAATGGCGATACAATAAAACGTAATAATATACTGCTGTAGTGGAACATAGTAATTATATTTGTTCATGACAGTTGACATCTCTCAATCTCAATACCATTATTGCACACCGTTTAAATTATTAAAGACGTCCCCATTGCAATGTATAAAGTACAAATGAATTTAAAGACCAAATATTCGGTAATGCGATTATCATAGAAATGTGAACATTTTTTTCTATAATACTTAGTCTACCACACAATCGATAACCAAGTACTTCTCCTCTTATCTTACTCAAACATAAAAAAACTATATAGTCTTCTTGTATATGTAAAATTAGATCGGAATAGTATAATAATTCTTGTAAAAGCTAGAAGAAAACATCCAAGCAAGTTTTCACACTTCAAGTGACATGATTAACGAACGAAATAAAAAATAAAGTACATTTGATACTGAAAAGAAAAAAAAAAACAAACGAATTTATTTTGTGTTACGATTTTTACTTGATATTTTCTGACGTAACTGTAAAGTGATTTTGTTGTGTACGGCAAAACTTATATTTAATTATGTGTGTGTGTGTTTGTGTGTGTTTGTGTGTGTGTGTGTGTGTGTGTCTATACACATGTATACATATATGTATATATATATATATACATATAATAATAACAATAATTCTAGGATGGAATCTATAAATATTTAAACACATCACTACGCGCGTTTCCATAAGTCACATAACTTTAACATCAGAGTCCGTATCCTTGGTATGAGTACAATATAGTCCGTATTATCTGTGGGTACCCGGTATTTATCCTACGCTATTTATCCTACATTATATCGGTATAACCATGATGCATCCTCGAAAAATTGACTCACTAGTCAGTAACATTATACGAGCTTTATTTGTATACACTTAACGTTACCATAAACGAATTTAAAAGACACACACTACACACATACTACATACACACACACATATACACATACGTATGTATGTATGTATGCAT
>NC_043005.1:64194285-64254285 GCF_006345805.1 Octopus sinensis | reverse complement strand
AGGAGAAAATTAAACACTATAACGCATTTAATCCAATATGGCAAAGTTTCTGTCAATTCTATCAATTCACTGTACTAGCTATGAATAATATTAATATGGGAAATGCTGGAGAAATTGGTCCCATAAGTTTGACAGCATTATAATTATTCATGTATGCGCTAATTATATATATACATAGCTGATACAAGTTTCCGCAGGAAAAAAAAACCGAGGAGACAAATGAGATCTTTTGATGAGATATCTTTCTTGGAAATGAAACGAATTAACGTTGCATTGAAAATGTGACAAGAATTGCAATGAAACTGTCACTCAGCCTGGTGAAAAAGAAATGAAGAATATGTAAATATAGTAGGTTCAAGATCAAAGAGACTAACGCAATTTATAAAGGAGGTTATGAAGGCTTTACGAAGAAATGTGAAGTTTTTATGTAATTTTTCTTTACGATCAACAACCCCACCTCCCCCAAATGCTTTGATAACTGATCAAAATACGCATTTAGCGGAGACACGGAATTATAGAATTGGTTGGGGGCCGTAGATGGGAGGAGCAGGTTGGAAGAAGAAAAGGACGCAGCTGATCTGGGCCCGTGATGACATAGATGATAGAAAAGCTGATATGATGATTGAGAAGGTCATAGGCTCGAGCTGGAGGAGCTCGTTAGAGGCCCAATACGATGGATCTAGTAGGTAGCTAAAAAAGACGGAGGTGCTGGTTGGCAATCCGAGATGAAATAATTGGAGACTCTTGATGATGAAGGAACTGGTGAGGGGATTGATTTGATGGAGGAGCTAGTCGGAGGCCAGATATAATAAAGTTAGTTGGAGACCTGTGATGACGGAAGAGCTGGTTGGAAGTCCGAGGTAATGAAGATGGTTGGAGCTCAAGATGGCGGAATTCTTGAGTGAAAAAACCCGAAATAATGGTAGTGCTAATCAGAGGCAGAAAAATGATGGAACTAACTTAAATTGTAAAACGTTAGTTCACTATATTTTGATTCCTTTTCTTATTTCCGAATTCAAAAGTAACCAAATTCAGTTATCAGTTATATCTTCATCGTTTTAGAATTATTAAAAAGCAACAGTAATGTACTTGGAATCAATTCAACTGACTGCAAAAAATTTGGAGATGGACTAATATATATAAGTGTTAATAGGTAATGGAAATTTTGTGATGTGTGACGTTATGAAAGAGGTGTACAATCGACATACTCGAAAGCAATGGCCAATAATGCTAATACCGTAGAAACGCGTAAGCAATTTCATTTAATGTACATCGCTTTAAAAATTTGAGATATCTGTGCGTAAAGAAGACATTTTATTGTTTTGAATGTTTCCAGTCATTGCAGTGAGATTCATGCTAGATATAACTGCATTTCGTATTTTTATTTGGTTGATTATAACTATCACACATGTTTATTTCAGACAGTTGCTTATTTTATAGATTTCTATCCTTATTTAGATGCAAAGGGGTGCAGCACAGGCTTACACCGATAAATATGGACATATGGACATATAAACAAACACATATACTCAGATGTACAAACGCACATATACACCCATCATCATCATCATCATCATCATCATCATCATCATCGTCGTCGTCGTCGTCGTCGTCGTCGTCGTCGTCGCCGTCGTTGTCATCATTTAATGTCCCCTTTCCCATTCTGGTATGAACTGGACGGTTTACTACTACTACTACTACTACTACTACTACTACTACTACAACTACTACTACTACTACTACTACTTATTATCATTGATATTAATATTATTAGTAGTAGTAATGAGTGAGAGAGCAGCGCATGCCATCAAAGTGACACTGGGATACAAATATACGAAGCTCAATATACCCCTCATGACTACCCGTCTGATAAGGGTAAATCAGGCACATTAATCACAATCATATGTGCGCGACATGGTGATCTCATATCAAGACAAACAACGCGTGACCTTGTAAGTAGGGGCCCAGTTAGAATTTTCTTCACTCAAAAGGTCCCCGAATAACGGTTGTTTAAGGATGATGAACGAATCGCCCATGTTTCCAAAAGTGAATTATTCAAACTCCAAAGAATCCCTCTCAACACATAGCTATGATACTCCCCCACTATTTCTGCTCATGATCAGAGATGCACATATAGTCAGCCACTAAGGGACATACTCAACTGGTTAAGGTCAAACAACTGACAAGCAAATCTGTGGTATTGAGCAGAATATTTGCTGTAGCTCATCTTTTATACCAAGACAAAGCAATGTAGATAATAACACTTCCAATCAGTTAAGATCAAAAGCCACGAGAGCCACTGCCTGGTACTGCATCAGGGAATTATTATTATTATTGTTGTTGTTGTTATTATTATTATTATTATATTATTATTATTATTACTTTTTTTTTCTTCTTTCAAATTTTCTTCCATTTCTTGCCGAGTGTCTTCCCGACTCCTAGGGCAAAGAAACTCATAGTGTATATTGGTAGGCCATTAAACCAAACTCAGTAGTTCGTTCATTTTTTTTATTTTTTTTTTTTTAAAGTTAAATTAAAATACATGAGCAGCAACAGTTCTCACATCGACAATGCTCTTCTCAATACGTGTGATGTACCAGTTAAGACAATCTTTTGCACTTCTTGCAGGGATGGTAAGCCAGGGATCATTCTCATATAATTTTCGGTTCCCTTCTTGATCATTCCTAGTGCTCCTACGATCACTGGTATTGTAACCGCCTTGAGATGCCACATTTTCTCAATTTCAATGAGTAGGTCTTTATATTTTCTGAGCTTGTCAAACTCTTTCGCTAAGATATTATGATCACAGGGGATGCTCATGTCGATCAATAAGCAAACTTTATTGTTTTGGTCTTTCACAACAATATCTGGTTTACTGGCCTTGATGGTTCGGTCTGTATGTACTGGAAAGTCCCACAGAATGGTTACATTTCTCCTTCAGTTACAGCCTCAGGGTGGTGATTATACCACTTGTCGGCAGTTTTGATATTGTAATGCCGACTTATTAGCCAGTGGAGATATTGGCCAACTCTGTCATGTCTTAATTTATACTCCACTGGTGCTAAGACTTTACATCCAGAGATTAGGTGGTCCACTGTTTCAATCATGTCGTTGCAGAATCGGCATTTTGGGTCTGCTCCATTTTTCATCACATTGGCCTGGTAGTTCCGGGTTAATAGGCTTTGGTCTTGAGCAGCCAGGATGAAACCTTCGCTCTCTGCTTTTAGCCCTGAGCTCCGCAGCCACTGATGGGTTTGCTTCTGGTCAACATCAGCTTGTTTGCTGCGGGTCACATATTTGCCGTGCAGAGGTTTCTCCTCCCACCTATCAGCCAATTGCTCGTGCGCTTTTTCATTGCCAATCATTTTAGGGTTGCCGTACTTCCCTCGGGTTGTTCAGTTTGGGTATCCTGCACGAGATCAATAGCAAATATTTTGCTTTCCTTGATGATAGAATGAAGCTTCTTTCGTCTCTCGTGATTTTCCACGAGCTTTAGCTTCCAGTCATTCGATATTTCGAGATATTTGGCCAGTCCAATTGTGGTTGTTTTGTAAGCTAGTTCAAATTGGATCAGGCCTCGACCTCCTTGGGCTCTGGGAAGGTAAAGGCGATCTACGTCTGCCTTTGGGTGGTGCATCCTATTACAACTCAGCAGCTTGCGTATTTTTCTATCTATATTCTTTACTTCACTCATATTCCAGTTCAACACATTGTAGCTATAAGTAACAACTGGAACTGCTAAGGAATTTATAGCTAACACCTTGTTACGTGCATTTAGTTCAGATTTCAGGACTGCACGAACTCTCCTATAACATTCCTTCCTGATTTTCTCTTTCATGCTTGCATGCTGAATACCAGAGCCTTCATTTATCCCTAAATATTTGTATGTCTGTTCTTGCTCAAGCTCTCTTATGACTGTGTTAACATCTAACACGACTGAATTTGTGGTCTTCACTTTCCCTTTCTGGAAAGTGGCCTTGGCACACTTCTCAGTCCAAACTCCATCCCGATGTCATCGCTGAATGCTTTCACGGTGCGCAATAGGCCTTCAAGTTCATTATTGTCTTTACCATAAAGTTTTAAGTCATCCATATAAAATAGATGGCTATTTTTTATTGGCAATTTTATACCCATACCCTTTTCTGTTTAATTCACTTGTAAGGGGTATTAGGGCTATGCAGAATATTAAAGGTGAAAGTGAGTCACCTTGAAAAATCCACAGTTGATGTTTATATTTTCTGAGACAAGTACTCCATTAGAGTGGTATAATTGGAGATTCGTATTCCACAACGACATATTGTGCTTCAGGAAGTTTGAAATCACAGGGGAAATTTTAAAGATGTCCAGCGATCTCAAGATCCATGGATGCGGTATACTGTCGAAGGCCTTTTTATAGTCAATCCATGCGGTGCTGAGATTTCTGCGCTTGTTGTGACAGTTCTCAAGGATCATACGATTGATTAGCAGTTGATCTTTGCATCCGTAAGAGCCTCGGCGGCACCCTTTTTGTTCAATGGGGAAAATATCGTTCTTCTCCATGAATGCATATGTTTTCTTCGCCAGGATAGATGTTAGGATTTTATACGTGGTGGATAGACAGGTTATAGGCCGATAGTTTTTTGGAAGGTTGGTTTCGTTATTCTTTGGGAGTAGGTAAGTAATGCCACTTGCTAACCATTCAGGTGTTTTCTTTGGGTCTCTCAAAATTCCATTGAGCAGCTGAACTAGCTTACCGTGTGCGCACGGGAGCGATGCGAGCCAGAAATTCGGCACCCTATCTTTACCGGGGGATTTCCAATTATGGGCCTTCGTGAGTGCCTTTCTTAGGTCTGCTATTGTGATGTCTTCCCATGCTTGTTGTAAATTTTGGTAGGATCCTTCAGTTTGTATAATCCAGTCTGCATTTATGTTGTACGTCTTCTTGTCACTCCAAATCCTTTCCCAAAAGTTTTGAACTTCTTCCATGGGAGGGGGGGGTCTTTAACGGTTACTTTCTCCTTCCCTATTTCTCTGTGTAGAATGTTTTGGCATTGGATGTGAACAGCTTATTTTGCTTGTAAAACTTGTTTCTCTCTCTCAAATCTTCGTATTCTTTGGGCTTTTGCTTGGACTTTTTGTTTCAGCGTTTCTTTTATTGATATCAGTTCTTCTCTTGGTGAGGATCCAAATTTTCTCTTCATCTTTCTTCCTGTTCTGGATCTTACATCATTTCCACATATTAGTTCATTTAATATTGATATTTCCCCTCTCATAAATTCAATCTCTTTTTCAATTTTACTTCTCCAGGTTTGATTTCTTCCCAGGTTTTGTTTTCTTTGTTTTTTCGGGGGCATACAGCTGGTTTCAATTGCACTAGCAGAAGCGTAAATAATTTCATTTAACTCAGTAAAATCAGGTTTTAATTCTCGTATTATTTCATTTGTTACATAGTTGCCAATTTGGATTTGTTTTTATTTTGGTTTGTATTTGAGAGTTTATGAAGCGGTTCTCTATCATTCATACTTGTATGTCTTACAACTTCAAGCGTATTCAGGATTTTCTGCCTCATTTCTGCCATAGACTCTCTGTGTTCTTCAGCAAATGCGAGATCTTCAGTTACTGTTGTTTTTTCGTTTTCCTGGCTATCTTTAACAGGTACAATAGAATTTCTTGTATCTTCAGGCCTTTGCGTACTTTGGTCAGATGGCAGTCTTTCAATTAAGCCTCGTTGCGGGCTATACTGTTCATCTGATTCTTCAATTCCTTTGTGTCTTATATTTATGTCATTTTCCGTTGCGTGCTTGATCGCACTTATTTCACTGTCTGTGAGTCTGTTATTTCTAAAGATATCCCTCCTCACATTTGCTAATTTGTTCTCGTCCAAATAGGGCCTACTGTCTTGATTCCGTGTTCTCCATATACTGTAAGAGTTTGCGGTGTGTCTCTCTTGAGATGGCCTACCTAATGCATAGTAATAAGCGTATATTACTTCTTTATACTCTTCTCGGGTCCATTTGTTCCGCTTACATTTTTCTTTCTGTGGTGGTTGTGGTGGTGAACTTGGAGGGCTCGAGTTGGGGGATTTCCTGTTCAAGTGACCATCCATGTCCGTATTCGTAGAAGAGTTTGTGCCAGTTGATGACTTTTCGATCCCAGGCTGGCTCTTCCCTGGGGGACGCGCTTCCAGATTAACCATAGGACAAGCGATTTGGTATACTGATTTAGTTTTCCTTTTAGTTTCCAAAAACATTTTGGTGCTACGATAATGTTATCATTTTTTAGCTTTGATTGGCTCGTTTATTTTTTAGCTTTGATTGGCTCGTTATTATTATTATTATTATTATTATTATTATTATTATTATTATTATTATTATTATTAATATGCAAAGCAAACTTGAGTGATAGCTACTAAGGATTATTTTCTGTAATGAATATATTGTTTCAGTGTTCAGTGTTACAAAAAAATTTTCATATGATATTGACATATATGTATGTATATGTATATTCGTGTATGAGTACGTGTGCGTGTGAGAATGCGTGTGTGCATTTGAGAGTGTGTGCGTGTGTGTGTATATGTGTGCTTGTGTATATTTGAGTGAGTGAATGAGTGTGAAACCATATAATTATATTAGATCTGTTAATTCAGGAATTTCAACCTAATCATTTCAGAATTGGGGCGGTTTCTCTTGAAAATTTTACCAGTTGGATTATACAGATGTTCCTGAATCAGTAGAGATTTTGCTATGAGCTGACTGAAGCTCTATCGACAAATAAATGCATCAAATAGCCACTTCAAGAAAGTGCTGAGAAAGATTTTACGTAATCACTAGAGATGCCAAGAATAGCAATCAAATATCCCTCAAAATTTACGTTACCACTTTGAAAAGAGAATACTTTTGTAATGCAGTTCTATATACTCAGTGTTCGAGAGAAGGGAGGGACTTGAAGGCTGAAATATGTATGGCTGTAAGTGTGCTCAACCAAAAATGACCTGGAGCTAAACAACAAGAATGACACCAAGAGCAGTCATTTTCTACTCATGCCAGAATAACATAAGCTATTTTATTTTACATATCATTGAGACTTTTTCAATTAAGTTGGAACATCTAATCACTTACTAGTACATCTGAACTATTTCTTTACAACCCACAAGGGGCTAAACACAGAGGGGACAAACAAAGACAGACAAACGGATTAAGTCGATTACATCGACCCCAGTGTGTAACTGGTACTTATTTGATCGACCCCGAAAGGATGAAAGGCAAAGTCGACCTCGGCGGAATTTGAACCCAGAACGTAGTGGCAGACGCAATACCTATCTCTTTACTACCCACAAGGGGCTAATCACAGAAACGACAAACAAGGACAGACAAACGGATTAAGTTGATTATATCGACCCCAGTGCGTAACTGGTACTTATTTAATCGACCCCGAAAAGATGAAAGGCAAAGTCGACCTCGGCGGAATTTGAACTCAGAACGTTTCTGCCAGCTCGCCGCCTTCATACTAGTACATCTGAATATCTCAGTAATACCGTGCAGCCAGCCATCGCCTGCCAGGCAAATTTCAGTGAACATATAAGCTACGCATATGGCACATATTGCACATATTGCACAGCATGGACTAAAGTCGCAGAGGGGCTCGATCCAATGCACCGAAAAGAGTCCCGCCATTTCCTTCGACAGACAACAGAGCTACTTCAAGAAACCCACGGCGTCAGGGTCATTGCATCAAAAAAAGTTCCACCATTTTCTTCGACAGACAACAAAACTGGTGGAAGCATTCCGTCGGTTACGACGACGAGGGTTCCGGTTGATCCGATCAACGGAACAGCCTGCTCGTGAAATTAACGTGTAAGTGGCTGAGCACTCCACAGACACGTGTACCCTTAACGTAGTTCTCGGGGATATTCAGCGTGACACAGAGAGTGACAAGGCCGGCCCTTTGAAATACAGGTACAACAGAAACAGGAAGTAAGGGTGAGAGAAAGTTGTGGTGAAAGAGTACAGCAGGGATCACCACCATCCCTGCCGGAGCCTCGTGGAGCTTTAGGTGTTTTCGCTCAATAAACACTCACAACGCCCGGTCTGGAAATCGAAACCGCGATCCTACGACCGCGAGTCCGCTGACCTAACCAGTGGGCCATTGTGCCTCCACAGACAACAAAACTACTTCAATAAACACATGGCGACGGGGTCATCTAAATACATTTGTGTGTGTTTCATATTTATATTAACTGTAGGAAACATTGAGCTTATTTTAGAATTGGGAATAGCCAGTCATGTTCAGTCAATGGATAACGAATAATAGCATCTAAAACTTCGGAATATTTTCAAATCTTTGTGACAAACGTTGAGAAGATGCTGAAAAATTCCTCAGCTAAGAAGCTTAGATAGTTTGTTTTTCTGTCTCATATTTGTCAAATATCTTCTATTAGCAGCAAACATATTTATGGAAATACCTTATACGTGTATTTATCACAGACCTTTCACAACTTTTTCCGTTAGCATAGTATCATATGACTAACTGATTCAAAGATAAAAAAGTCTTCGTCATACAATGTTGCAAAAACTGCTCGATTTTCTACAGAATAAGCTCGAACTTTTGGCACAGTTTGGCAAACAGAATATATATATATATACCTTGGATTGAATGACGAATATATTATATGTTTACCATTTAAACAAAGCAGAACATGGGGAATATAAGGAATACATATATGAGAGAGAATAAAAACGTGAGATTTTTAATGCTATCTCTCATAAATGTACTCTTTATATTTGCACGATTCACTTTATTTTCAGTATCGACACAAGCACGCGCACGCATACACTCTCATACGGACACAGAGACACGCGCACATACATAAAGGCATACATAGGAATATTAATAATTTTTTACTTTGTAGTTTTTGCTCTATTGATGGCTATAGTGTATTTACATTGAGAGAATGAAATATTTCTTTTACATAACGACATTTCAGCTTTATGTTATTATAATGTTTAGCATATCCGGTATCAGTAACCATGGTAAGTCAGATATTTCGACATCTGCATGAAGTTTTGAAATCATCGTTTATGAGTCAGAGAGTAAGATCATAATTACTTAGCAACCATCCCCCCACCACCATCATCAAACATAAAACAAGCAACAGCAGGCAAATAAACAAAAAAACACACAAAAGAAAAACAAATAAAACATCAAAAACATTTTGTAGAAAATATTCATAAAATATCCAAAATGTTATATGCGGAATGCTTAATGTTGCGTATACATTAAAAGAGTTGATTAGCTTCCATTTCAGTCTTATCAACTCTGTTGGTTTATGACATTAAAATATTATATTGGCATGAAACTATCATTTTTTTTTAACTGCGTCACTTCCAATTTTCAAAACTGTAGCATGGGTGAAATCAGTTTTTTTTTTGGGTGGTGAAGCAAGAGCTTTCACAGACGGATGCACTTCATACTGCTAACCACTCAACCGGAAATGAGGAATCGAATTTCGTTTTATCATGTCATGCATACCGAAGGAAGCTGAACTATGTATCATATTCAGAAGTACATTGCACAATGATTGAAGCAACGTTTGAATTTCAAACCTGGCGGTCAGTTGCCTAGTATATGTCACCACCACAGCTATAGTAATTTTAATCTACAAATCGAAAAGAGAGTTTGTTGTGTATCAGAAACGTTTGGCTGTCATGATTAGCGGGGAAAGATCTGATGTTTAACCTTACAGCATCGGCCGCAAACCCAGGTGTCGTTACAGGTAACGTAGAGGAGAGAAAAACCAACACATACAGGGGATTGGCCTGCCGCTATTAGTTTGTGACGGTCGCCGTCGAGACGTCAGGTGTCCTAAGATCTTGTACTACCAATTTCCTCCGCAAAATAAAGTTAACCGCGGCCCGTCTGAGAAACGAACCCCGTGATATGTAGTAGCTTCTACAGCGAGCGTCGCTGGCTGTTCTCTGCGGCAACGCCACCACAATCATTACAGCAGGACGCGGTTAAGTACACCATTTGTTCTGGGGTATGTAACCTATCGTCCCCTCCTCTCGATCTTATGCTGTTTTACCTCCTCACTTTTTTCTTTTATTTCTTTTCCTTTCTTATCTCCCCCACCCGTCCCCAGTTTCTTTGTATTTAAATGTTTTAATAAATTCAAATTTATTTGTTTCTGCTTCATCTGTGTATAGGGACTAGTGTGTTCCAATAGTGCCCGTCGGACTTGAATATTTCGTCAGGCATAAATAGAAAGCGGACGAAGAAATAATTTCAGTGAATAACGTGTGGAAGGAGAGGTAAGAGAAGTATTGAATGGGAGGGGAGGGGAGATGTGAGAGAGAAGTGGTTACTATGAGAGATGGCAGGCAGAAATATATCAGAATAGGATAAGAAGAGAGCAGAGTGTAGTATCAGCGAATAAGGACTCACAGACATATAACTGCAAATACATACGCAAAGATTAACTCATGTGACAAAGGTAACACAAGGCACCTGAAATATCGAACCACCTATACAGATCAAACAGGAACAAGTAGGCAAACGTTGCGAAGTGAATAATTTATTTTCTAATTTGATCCATTCCTGACACTATTCATGACAAGTATTCATAAATGGGTGATTAACTCAGTTACTTCTAGAAGAGACAAGTGAGATTTAATTCTCAACTGGTTTCTTTCTATCTGTCTCTCTCTCTCGTTCTCTCTCTTTTCCTCACGTACCCACATTGCATTTTTTAAGACATATTTTACCAGAGTTATAATTGTTACTTGGCTTTACAACATTTGTTTACATTGGGATTTGACAGGGACTTTAAAGGATTAAGCGTCTTGGTTGCAGTCACAATTTAGTATGAGTAATTTGATATATATTATCTTGTCGTGCATTTGTGAAGGCGCATGGCTCAGTGGTTAGATCGTCGGGCTCACACTCATGAGGTAGTGAGTTCGATTACCGGACCGAGCTTTGTGTTGTGTTCATGAGCAAGACACTTTATTTCATTTTGCGACGTCACTGATACCAAGCTGTATCATTTTTTGCCTTTCCCTTTGATAACATCGGTGGCGTGGAGAGGGGAGGATGGTATGCAAGGGCGATTGCTGGTCTTCCATAAACAACCTTGTTCAGGCTTGTCCCCTCAGAGGGGAACATTCTAGGTGCAATCTCATGGTCATTCGTGACCAAAGGAAGTTTTTACCCTTTACCATATTTGCATCAGTTCAGGTATACGCGGTTTTGGATAGAAGAATATATGAGTACAATGAATTTCAAGGTCATAAATTGAAATTTCGATTTATACATTTGCATTTGGGAGTTTGTCCGTCGTTGTCGTGTTGTCGACGATGAGCATTCAGATATTCGACACTCGTACACATAAGCAACCGCGAGTCTGGCAAAATAGATTTTATTGAACTCACAGTTATGGATTAAACATACCGATATCCAGACTTGAGTTCTTATTCTAAATGGAAGTGTAAGTAGATAAGAATTCCCACAGATACGAGTTCTTTTAATGCAATTCTTAGGCTGGACTAGTGTGACACACTTTTGGACAAGTATTTTACTTATAAACCCAAAAAGATGAAAGGCAAGCAAACATTAGCCAGATTTGAACTCAGAGAGAGAGAGAGAGAGAGAGAGAGAGAGAGAGATAGACAGAGAGAGAGAGAGAGAGAGAGAGAATGAAAATCGTTGCTCCTTCGAATCTGCCAACCAACAGTTTTAAGCTTACTTTTATGTGAAGTGTTAAAAAGTCACTCTTAAAATAAATGGTCTTGAAATTCCATAATTATTTAATATTATAAAAACAGTATTATACATTGAAAATCTCAATGTTGTTTAAAACAATTCCTGGGAAAACTTGATTATGTGGATCAATATTGTTTTAATTGTCAAAATGTTTATGACAAGATTGCTGCATAGATTTTTGTAGATATTGTTATACTTGTGAATTGTAGTATTTTGCCAATAAAGCACACGCACTATGTATTTGGCCTTCACTTCAGCTTTATTATTATTATTATTATTATTATTATATTATTATTATTATTATTATTATTATCATTATTATTATTATTATTATTATTATTATTATTATTATTATTATTATCATTATTATTATTATTATTATTATTATTATTATTATTATTATTATTTTAGTCTCTTTGTCAAAGCTTTTTCTTCCTTTGATCTCATCAACAACTCTCTATCTCACGCGTCTTTTTTAGTACAAACGTGTCCATTTTAGTACAAACATCGGATATAGTTTTTTTTATTCGCAAAATATGCATTTTTTAAAAAAGACAGTAAAAAATCTGAAAATCGGCTATAATAATTTAGTTTTCCAGTCTAATTGCTATGAAGGTTTGATGTTGTGGAGAAAAAAGTTGGAGGAAAACGTTCCAGAGGTTTAAAAATCGAAAAAAGCGTGTATTTATAGCCAATAGCGAGACAAATTTTCTGCGTTTAGTGGAGCGGTATCAACTTTAAGGTTGTACCCTGTGAAATTTATCGTTTAGCGCCTGTGAAATGACCTCTTCATTGTAGGTTTAAAAATAAACAGAAATACTCAATAAAATCAATATGTACCATCCTACTGTTTCTTTTGCCTCTTCATTGATTGTATATTTTTATTATTTAAAAAAAATGTGTAATATAAACATATTTGTTGCATGTGTTTGCGCTTATTTCAGTATTATGATCACCTATCATGTATTTGTTTACATCATTAATGTGCATGTGTTCGTGTGTGTGTGTGTGTGTCCAAAACTTCAAAGTTGAGTAACGTTTTCATGCTTGGATTTATAAACTACGATAAGAATAACACTGGTCAAAATAGAATTTGTCTCAAGAAAAGGAATACCTGTATCTTATATGTTTTTGCATGCAAAATTTCAAAAATAATGTCAAATTATCTGTACTAAGTTCACATATTCCATTCACCTTCATATTGCCTAGAAACTGTATAAACATCGCTAACAACTTTTGTTATAAATGAAAAATATGTAAAATATTACAATTGACGAAAAATATCTATAATAAAATTCTAATTGATAAATATAAATTTTTATTAAAACAAAACACGCCGTTGAAATAAGTCTCGTTGTATGAAGAATCAACACAACATGCAGGTGGAACACAACACAATGTGTGGTTGTCATGGTTACAAGTTGTTAATTCCTCTCTGTCTGTTAATTGGCTAAAATTACCCAAATTTTCCAACATGAATACCAAATAACATCAGATAAAATAACTGGTTGATCGTAATCAAAATCCAGAGTTGCATCGATACAACGAAATTGAAAGCAATCAGAGAAAAATTAAAGGGGGCTCATTTTGCGAATGAAAAAGACTAAATCCCAAACATATTGATGTTAGGGTACTTTTACTTTACGAAACGTCTATTCAAGTAGGGTTTCGCTTAAACAACCACTCACCAAGTAAATAACATTGGCAAAGCAAGCCAAGTTCGGAAGAAAAGTAAATACTGGCATTCGAATCGCGCCGTTTTTCGACTTCTAGCTTTACATTTACTGCTTAAAGGCTTCGTCTTACAGCTATCGTCAAGTCCAATCGTCAGTCATATTCAGATGAATTATGCTTACATGTCCATAAAGTAAAATCACAATCTAAGGAAACTGATTGTGGTCTGTGCAAGACATACAATTATTCAATAGGAGAATTCAATAAATTCTATTGCCTACCACGATCTTGAATGAATATGAGAATACTTTGTAATTCACAAGTTCTACTTTCTTAAGTTATTATGTTCTACACCGGTGTTTACCAAAGTTTTGTCACACTAACGCTCCATTGATGTCAAATCACATCGGCTGGCACTCCTCTTTAACTCCTTTCAAGTGGTATTCAAATACAAACGATGTTTAATTTAAATTTTCACCCCTGAAACAAATTTTTGCACCCCAGGTTAGGAAACATTTCTCTAAACACAAATCCATAAGTGATTAAGAGAGGTGAAATCCTCTATTCGGGTCAGATTATCATATATCCGAGCCAGCTAAAACACATTCGTTTATTTTATGCTGGATACCAAATTCTGAAAGTTTTATTAGCCTATCATATAATTTTTAGCACTTTTTTCAACCTGGCATTTATTTTATCGATTATTATTAATCGAATCTCAAAGTTAGATTTTCAATACAAAAATATGTAACTCTATACAACACCGTTAAACATAAACAGTGAAACCATTAGAGACCATTGGAGACATCTATCTATCTATCTATCTATCTATCTATCTATCTATCTATCTATCTATCTATCTATCTATCTATCTATCTATCTATCTATCTATCTATCTATCTATCTATCTATCTATCTATCTATCTATCTATCTATCTATCTATAAGCCTGACTGCCTGCCTGTCTGTCAGTTTGTCTGTCTGTCAGTTTGTCTGCCTGCTTGTCTGTATGTCTGTTGCAAAGACATCACAAAAATATCACATATATAATGAAAGAAATCCTTGAAATTAGTCAAAAAGAAATCATACAGGCCCACAATAGATAACTTAATGCTAAATAAATGACTAATTAATCAATAGAAATGTAAGTTTGTTTTATAAATTTAAACCACACGATAGTCAGGTATTTTTATTTTCTATTTTATACTTACTGTCTCAAATTGCATACTTCCAAAAGATCATTAGTGAAATCAACCAATCAAGTTCAAATGTGTATCTGTCAATTTGAATCATATCAAAATATACATTATACATATAATCACAATATTTATTTCATTCTTAATCACAATTGCTCGAAGAACGGGAATGTGAAGCTCCGATTAGCAGATTTGTGTGATATTTTGCAGCTTTAATAATAAAGCATATTACTCTGCCTCCGATATTCAAGTTCTTTTCCTGCTGCGGAAAGCAGAGTGATCCCGCGGTAGTTTGAGTAGTCTGACTTTCCCCTTTGTTTTTGCACAGTGTAATTATTAGTTGTCCAGCCACCCTTTGATTCTGATTCTACTACGACAGAGCACAATGTTTTGTTACAGGGCTTGGGGAGTTAGATCATGGTCATGGACGTATACAGGTCCTTCGGCCTGTGCAATGGAGTTTTAAGGTGAAGTGCAGTCCGCGCAGAACTGGACCCGCCCTATATACCCGGGGTTCATCTACTGTGGTCCAGCAAGCAGGGACGATGACAGAGAGGTCATCAAGTCATAGGTTTTATATCGGAATGTCCTTCTAGAGAGGCTGCCGATCATTCCAAACGAGCCCCGTCTGCTCGGAGCGGCCTGGTTATACAGCATCAGACACCCGCAGTCGTCATCTCCTGTTGGTTTAGATCCAGGTGGTACCATGAAGAGGTCGAAGTAGGACATGGAGTTTGCATCACTCTTTGGAAGGTTTAGCCCAGTATGGTGCTCACCCAACCAACATCTGGTGATTATGTGGACCCCATATACCAACATGTATGTATATATGTAGCCCCCCTATTCCACTATGTATATATATATATATATATATATATATATATACATAGATGCACGCACACAGACACACACACACACAATCTTGTTGCCAATTCAAATATGTTAAATATATTCGAACCCGCGAAAAGGCTATTCACTGCATTTTGTTATGGAGACAAATTCTCGCTGTAGGCAAAAATGTGTAAATATATCAGGTCATTTCGGTAGGAAATTGTTTGATTATGTATCAGTAAATCGAAGTCTGTTTTATACTTGATTGCTCTGTCGTAGTGGAATCAAAGGGTGGCTAGTCAACTAATAAATCGAAGCACTTTGGGAATAGAAGCATATCATACTAATAAATCCGAAAGAACAATATGACGGAGTCAATTAGGTTAATATATTTACTGCTGTTATTTTATGAAGATCAGTCGTTCTTAAACGGTGCACAGGTACGCAGAGGTATCTAGGAGTGTGTGGATTTATAAAATAATAAAATTTAAAGCGCTATAAAATTTATGCTAACGCTTGAAAGTCTTGATAAACGTTATTATTCATAATTTTATTATGCACATATATAAGACGTGAAAACGCGTGACCTAGTGGCTAGGCTGTTGCGCTCACGATCGCTAGGTCATGGGTTATTTCACGTTGTTCCAGTCCCCCTTTCGGGTGGGAATGTTGGCCTGCCCTTCTAGCCAGCGGGTTGGTGTCATTTGAAGACTGGAACAGTGCAAAATGCATTGTGACCAGCGATGTGTAACAACATTTGATAGCCTGGTCGGTCATGTGATCACGGGAAACTTTTAAGACAGGGAGGTGGTAGAATCGTTAGCACGCCGGACAAAATACTTCGCGGTATTCCGATTTTAAGTTTTGAGCTGAAATTCCGCCGAACGTTAACTTTGTTTTACAACCTTTCGTGGTCGATAAGAAACGTACCAGCGAACCTCTGGTCGATAAGATAAGTACCGTGGTCGATAAGTAAGTACCAGCGAACCTCTGGGTCGATTATACCCATCCCTTAAAATTCCAGGCCCTGTACATATAGTAGATAGAATTATGTACAAATAATAAACGGTAAGCAGTTGATTTATGTTATTTTTTAAAAGTTGATTTTTAAAACAGTTTTTATTGTACTCTGGAAACTTTCCAATCGAAGTGCGCCAATTTTTAACTTTCCATGAAAAGTGCATCGTGAATATTTTTTTTCCGATCACCACCTTGCCACGAATAAAAAAGAAAAAAATGAGAACCACTGGTCAAGATAATATTTTTCCTTTGGTCATAGCTGAAAAAGAAAAGAAGAGGAAAAGATATCTGTTGTAGCAAGTTATAGGAGAATAGCTTTAACCGTTTTCTCTCCCTCTCTTTCAAATTCGGTTGAAAAGCGTGGCGGACAATCTGATAATTTCAGATCAACAGTATGAATGATAATACTATTACAATACTCTTTGAAACTGGCACTGAAAGGGGTGATAGAAGCGATACTAATATGATAAGTTGATTCATATTCTTATTTTTTAGTTGACGTGATCACATGTGTTGTGTTAAGATAAGGAATTTCGTTAACCATTCCATTGTTATCCTCTATTATCGTGTTAATTTAGTTTAGCAGCATATTTGTTCTCTTTCATAAATACAGTAGCCGTTATTCTTGGCAGCCAAAACTACTACGATGCTGCTATCATCCAGATTAGGCCTGCAGGAGTTCATTTTTACTTGTTAAACAATTTTAAACTATTAGAGATAATTAATGAGATCAACTTTGTTTTGTTCTGTCATGACTTACAACAGTTTTCTGAATACTCCTGTGTCGGAGACAGACCTGGAATATCTAGGCAAGAGATTCCATTAATAAATGTGTTAAAGAAATGTGAATCTAAAGTTAAAACTGATTTCTTCAGACTCAAAGTTTCAATGTATATAATGTATAATTTGACGCACAAATAAACTTGCTCTACTTTTCATATATTTCCGTCTTACCAGAGCTTCTTACGAATAATATTCCACCCAATGTCAGTACGGCTAGTGGAAATTGCTCTCAGTGTAAAGAACATTCGCTGATTGCGAAAATGAAAATATTCTAAGCCTGGCTTCTGCATGATAAACATATAGTTAAGTGTGAAAAACCATTAGTGAGGTGGTGAGCCGGAAGTAATTTCTTAATTAATTAAGTTATCTCAGTGAGAAGATAACCATTAGAGTTATCAATTATTCTCAGAAGTAAGGAAGATAACTCTTAAAATTGGAATCCGCTATCACCAGCAAATTGGTTGGAGATATACCAGTGAGTGTTTGTGCGTTTGTATAGGAGAATGAGGCCGAAGTATAGTAACGTTGATGATAACTCCGTTTGATCGTATAGGAAAGTGTCAAAAGCGCGTTTATTTACACACACGCACACATGCACATTCACACACACACTTACACACACCTACAGGCACGCACACATAAACGCGTTTAACAAAATAGATTTTGTTGAACTGAACGTTATACGAGGGGCGTTCAATAAGTAATGCCCTTGACCCACCTCCCATAGCAGTAGAGCAACGAAACTTGGCACAGTTATTAGCCTTTTTCTACATAGGAAGCACCCAGAGTTACGCATTTCTCCTATCGTTTGATGCAGCTTTGGAGACCGTTTTTGTAGAAGACCCCAGCTTGGTCCTCCAACCACGACCTGACTTCAGAAATCAAGGCTGCATCATCTGGGAAACGCTTTCCTTTCAAAAAACAACTTCATGGCTGGCAAGAGGTGAAAATCAGAGGGTGCAAGGTCGGGAGAGTAGGGGGATGGGGGAGGAGTCCATAGCCGCACGCCTGTGCTCCTGATCTGGTGACACGCGAGTTGTGGACCGGAGCGTTGTCCTGCAGGAGGAGGATGCCTTTGCTGATCTTGCCCCACCTCCTGATTTTGATAGCTTCTCTTAATTTCCTCAAAAGTGAAGCATAAGAGACTCCTGTAATTGTGGTACCCTTTGCCAGGAAATCTGTCATCACTACGTCGTCCTGGTCCCGGAAGATTGTGTGCATGACCTTGCCAGCGGAGGGCTGCACCCTTGCCTTCTTTGGAGGAGGTGAGTCACGGCGCTTCCACTGCATTGACTGGGCTTTGGTCTCTGGATCATAGTGATGGACCTAGGTTTCATCCTGTGTAATCAGTCTTTTGAAAAAGTTTGACTCATCTTCTTGGCACATCTCCAAATTCCTCCTCGAGCACTCGACGCGTTCTTGCTTCTGGAAAGGTGTGAGCAACCTGGGAATCCATCTGGCAGACACCTTTTGCATATGCAAATGGTCATGAATGATAGTTTCCACAGACCTGATACTAATCTTGAGCTCATGGGCTATTTGGCGAATATTTATGCGTCGATCTTCCAAAATGGCAGCCTCAAATTCACGGACAGCTGCCTCATCAATGACAGAAGGGGGCGACCAGATCTGGGAGCTGTTTCCACAGAGTTCCGTCCATGTTTGAATTCACGATGCCAGCGTTTTACAAGGTCATATGATAGGGCATCATCACCATAAGTTAGTTTCATTTCATCAAAAGTCTCCCGTGGTGTGCGTCCTTTCAAATACAAAAACCGGATCACTGCTCGATACTCAACAGGCTCCATTTCACACCTGACTCTGTTCAAACACCTGTAAATCAAAAACCACAATTAGTTCAGAGCTGTAATTTGCCACTTAATCTATAGATATATAAATAATTGCACATGCAACATTTCAGCTAGATCAAGCAATTGCAAGTGGGTTAGGGGCATTACTTATTGAACGTCCCTCGTAGATTAAACTTAGTGACATCCAAACGCTAGGTGACATCATTTTATATTTATTTAATACGCTATATGTATTTCTACACTTATTCCACTATTAATTATTATACTCCATATATTCCACTATTATCTTTCAAATTCAACTTATACTTGTACCTCATCTTGATATCGATCTTCCTGCTTCAGAAAAGTTTAGGTTGGTGAAATACTAAAATAAATGACAACCGGAAATTCGAACCGACACTGCAAACCTGGTGCGATGATAAACCACTTTAGTACTTTTGTGCTTACACTGAAACGCTCGCTCTCTCGTATGCACAATCATTTTCTCGCATACGCAAGCGTAAATATACATTTTAATACTAGCGTAGTCACCATAGTGCAAATTACCCAACCACTCGAAATAATCACTCGAAATAACCAGCAGATAATTTTACAACCATTAAAGCATATCATTGATTAACAAACAACTATAAACATCTAATCACAATAAACAACATTATTTAATTATCATAAGATTGAAAACTACAGCAGCTAATTAACAACAATCAGAATATCTAATGACCCAATTCTGTAGACTTTAATTAAAAATTACTATTTTCAGGCACAACAGACACGAATATGGAAGAGAAAGAACGAAAAAAAAAAAACGAAAATGAAAAATAATATACAGCTAAAATCAAAATATTTTTCGTTTGGACGGTTGTATATTAGAAACAAAAGATAGCTGAACTCATTGCTATATGGTATTTTGTTGCATGGCTTTGCTTTCTAACTTCGAATCTGATCATTTTTCTTCTAGTGTCAACATGTGGCCAAACGCACTGTTGAACACATCACTTATACTTTTAATGATAAGATTCTTATATTTTATCTTTTTAACTTTTACTTGTTTCAGTCATTGAACTGCAGCCATACTGGGGTACCGCATTGAAAACGGTAGTCAAACAAATATATTCCAGTACTTACATACTTATTCTTATGCCAAAACGCTACTTTACGGAGACGTAAATAAACCAAAACCGGTTGTCAGGCAGCGAGGCCTCACACAAACAAGCACACACACACACACACACACACGCACACATACATACATGCACATCTACACAGTTTCCATCAGCCAAAAGCATTGGTCAGCTCGGAGCTATAGTAGAAGACGTTTGCCCTAGGTGCCGCGCAGCAAGACTGAACCCGAATCCGTGTGAGCTTTTTAACTTCACAGCTATGCCTGCCTGACATCGTTTCATGAAGGTGTCTCAGAATTCTTAGTTTAGTTTTCTTGTTAGGAAACTTTTTTCTCCCTTCCTCCCCTTCTCCTCCGCCTCTTCTCTTCCTCTCCTCTTCCCCTACTCCCCTTCCCCCTCTTCCCCTCATCCCCTTCTGCCACCCCTCTTCCCTCTTCCACATCGTCTTCCTCCTCTGCCACCCCTTCCTCTTTCTTCTCTTTCTCTACTTCCTGTTCCCCTCTTCTTCCTTCTCTTTCTCTACTTCCACTTCCCATCTTCCTCCTCTTCCTCCTCCTCTTCCACCTTTCCTCTTCCTCCTCTTCCTTCCCCTCTCCTTCCTTCTCCCTCCCGCCCCTTCCCCCTTTTCCTCCTCCTCGTCAGCAACATAGTCATGTCGACGTTGTCATCATAGCTGTCACCATCATCATTGTTACCCTGAACGTCGTTTTCGTCACCAGTGTTGTTGTCGTTGTACTCATCATTATAGTTATCATCACTCTTCTTACGTGTATGTACGAGGAGAATCGGTTAAGCGCTGATCAAAATGTAAATATTGACGTTACAAAAGCATAGGAAATATATACAAACGCTTCTCGAAGATAAATATTTTCACTAAGCAAATTTCTGACTTTGACTACGAACACCGTCACTACTTTCCTGCGATTGTTCCGTTTCACCTGCTATCGCTTTGAGATAGAGCCACACTTAGAGTATGCAAGACAACTATAAATCCTTGATATCCTTGATATCATAAAGTGTGACAAGATATCTTAGTTAAAATCTATCATCAAGATTGTTAATTGTAGAGAGAAACACTGTTTTCTCTCGATAGTGTGCAAGTTTGACTGATTTCAGTTAAGTGCATTATAATTATGAAATATCCTCCAATTTCTAAATGCGCACATTAAATCGTTGAAATATCTCTATCTAAATAACTACCACCATGTTAGCTATGGACAGAGATGAATGTTAACCGATTAACAACATTGCTTCGCTATCTGATTCATCCATCATTGCAATCATAATAGTGGACATTTTTACAGGTACTGCATGAATACTGGTATTCACTCTGAGAAAATTTACACAGATTGTTAATCATGAAAATTATCATTTCTGATTGATCAGCGGTGAATAGAATTCAAAATTCTGACATATTTTTAATCGCTAAAAGAATTCTCACAAGTTCAGAGTTATCTGAACTATCAATCATGTCTACCCTGTCTGTTTGACTATAAAACATTCTGACACATCCAGCGATCTCATACAAAAACGAATTCATGCCTAAAATATCGTCAGTTATCAACATTGAATATGGTGACATATTGGCAATCATGAAAATTATATATTCTAATACACATGAGGTCATCTAAATGATCAACTCTGGCATGCCTGATTGTCTGTAAGTTTTAAATTTCTGAAATATCAGTGATCATGAAAATTGTGAAGCTAAGATGAATACGCGGTCTTTGAAGCCGAACATTTTGACATATCCGCAATGAGAAAATTTGCAAAGTCTGGCAGCTTCATGTAATATTGATTAGCAATTCTGACTGGACTTCTGATGCTCCAAAATCCTGCATACAAATGCGGTCATGATAAATCAGCAATTCCTAACACGTTAATGGTTATCAAAAATAAAAGCTTTTGACTTATCTCAGTCAAGAAAATTATAAATGATGAAATATGAAAGGTCTACAGATATCTAAATAAGCATTTCTGATAGATATCACTTTATAAAAGTAGATCATTCTAATATAATTGCGATGTTGTAGAAAAAGTTATCAATTATGACGGACCAGCACTAATCAAAACAGTAGATTCTTAAATATGTAATCATTAAAAATTGTATGAATCTTAACAGTTCAATTACTATGTAAATTATGGCCGGGAATTTACGTATAATAGTACAGATTTTTATTTAATTTCTCTGTGATAGTGGAACTTGGCAATTTTGAAAGATCCGTAGTTACTCTGATTAAATACTCCTACGTTGGTTGCTTATATTATTAAAATTGACATAACGAAATAACTTGCAAAAAAAGAAAATAAATAAAACTGATTAAATCTTGATCAAGAAAATAATAAAATTCTGGAATTCTGTAGTCATCACATTTAGACATTTTAATATTCGTCCATAAAAAAAACTGACCCGAAGAGTGCATAAACAAGATCTGCGTAAACAATATGATATAATGTATAAACAACATAAATTTAACATTTTGTTTTAGTAAATTACCTTTAATGATAAAAGAATTTGATAGACTTGTTCAGTTAAGCTATCAAAGGAAATATCCTTATTCTATTATAATTTCATCTACACTTAAGATACTTATAGGAATTTTGAATCGTTTTCGTGCTATCATACTTTATCGATCCTGGAATAGTGAAAGGTCAAGTAATGTTCAGCAGTATTTGAACTTAAAATGTAAATGTCTATAATTAAGCATAAACGCAGCAAACATTTTGTTCTACTCTGTAACGATTCAGCGATGAAGATAGAAATTATTTCACTGTTGAACTACATAGGTCTGCTGTATACCCCCTCAAATATGGAGAGTGAAAACTGTAAACCAACAAGCTAATAAATCAATCTTTAGCATTTTAGAACTTAAAGTGAGGTAGAGGAACTCGTTACAGTTTATCGTCCTATCTGTTTGCGATGCAGATTGTTGTACCATTAAAAAATTTTAAATTTAATTTTAAGATATTATTTTTCACGATGCCTTTTTTTGTGCCAAGGCAACATACTCGAACTTTCGACCATCGTACGTAAAGAGTGCGAAGGTCATATGTTTATGCATTGGCATTCACGGTAGTTTTAACTTCTTGATCAACTGAATAGTCACATTGCATCAAGGCTGCTGTGTGAGTTATCTGATCGTAAATAATACAGATTGTTTTTAGATTAGTAGAATTATTCCCAGATTTAATGTTTCTGTCTAAACTAGAGGTCCTCAAATATTTGCTTTGAGAGGGCACTGGGGTTGCATAAGAAGACAAGCATTCCGTTAAGTTAACACAATCCCAATACCTTTCTAATAATTTGATTTATAGGGCCCCTGAACGATACCTGGTGTTATATTCCATAACATTATGTAATATATCCACCCCAGTGAGAACTCTGGAAATACAATTTTGATCCAAGAAACAGCAGTCAGAAACATTTGGGAATCACTAATGAAACTTTTTAGATTTATTTTTTCCTTAATGAAGGTCAGATGTTTACATGTATGCATTTAATTTGGCCGTGTTGTAGCAAAAGATCATCATAGTAGCTGAGGATTAACAGAGGATAGGCTAATTCCAGTTAAACTGAAACATAATCAAGAAAGATAGATACTGTTTAATCAACCATCTGTGGTTTTCCGCTCGGAGAAAATATCTGTAAGTAAAGATACGCGATTACTTCCAAGAGATTTAACGTCCTCCTCCGTATTATGAAATAGTTTTAGTAACTCGACAACAGTTACGCTATTAAACAGCCTTCTCCTGATCTTCCTCCTCATCATCAGTTGTAGAAACAAGAGCTATGAAAGAAAAAAAAAAGTAGTTTTAGTAACATCAATAATTCATGATAACTAGATATGTAGGTAACAGCATCTCGATGTAGATTGTGGTGACGGTAGGGACATTATTGTTCATGTCTGTTTAACAAGGCTGGAGGCGCAATGGCCCAGTAGTTAGGGTAGCGGACTCGCGGTCGGAGGATTGCGGTTTCGATTCCCAAACTGGGCGTTGTGTGTGTTTATTGAGCGAAAACACCTAAAAGCTCCACGAGGCTCCGGCAGGGGGTGGTTGTAACTCCTGTTGTACTCTTTCGTCACAACTTTCTCTCTTCCTGTTTCTTGAGTAACGCTGCGATGGACTAGCGCCCCATCCAGCTGGGGGGGGGAACACATACGCCACAGAAACCGGGAAACCGCGCCCATGAGCCCGGCTAGGCTTGAAAAGGGCCACATTTATCGTTTTATGTTTAACAAATATGTGATTCTGAAATTCAAAACCTTCAGCAGACAAATCCTTGCAGTAAACGAGTTATTTCAATAGAAGCTAAAAATGATAAGACTAAAACTCTTCCAGTTCCTCAAAGCTAAAGTGGATGTACGGTACCTGTAATTTAGTTTGCTTTCTATTCATCATGACTCTCATATTAAGGTGACAACCTAGAGTGTTTGAAGAATATGCCGAAACACCTAAACTTAGAAGGAACATCAGCATCAGTATTTGTATCAGTAACGAAGGGCACCCGACAAAATCAACACGGATTTGGTCACTCAACTGAAACTGTTTCCTTGTGTCTAGCATCTCAAATAATTTATACGACAAAACACCATCTTGATGTATTCATACAAATATTTATATTGAAGGTAATTTGCAAAATGTTCATACTTGATTTAATAACGTCGTTCAAATCCATTTATATTACGGTCTCAGTTAATATAAGAATTCATATATGAGTAACTATGGTCATTCGGGTAAAATGATGTTTCACAAGTAAACTTTACAGTCATGAACAACCATTTTAGATAATATTTATATTTAATTAGTAGAATCTTTGGTGAAAGCAATCAACGTGTCTTAGAGTTTTCAACTTATAACTGATTACACTTATAAGTTTATCTAATTAACCAAATACTTATATTTGTTGGAGAGATAGACTTTATAACATTGTCGTCTAAAAATTAGTTGACTTACAATAATTCAGTTTGTTTATAGTATAGTGACTATGGATTTACGGTGCCGCAGTTTTCGCTCTGTGCTTTCAATTCACATCTTCTCTAAGATTCTGTGTTATGTACCTCCGGGCAAGCGAAGGAATAATTATGTTTATGTCTATTAGTAACCATTGACAGAATGGGCAGAGCAACAAATAAAACTCTCTGTAGGATTTACTTGCGGAAGGCGGCGAGCTGGCAGAAACGTTAGCACGCCGGGCGAAATGCGTAGCCGTATTTCGTCTGCCGTTACGTTCTGAGTTCAAATTCCGCTGAAGTCGACTTTGCCTTTCATCCTTTCGGGGTCGATAAATTAAGTACCAGTTATGCACTGGGGTCGATGTAATCGACTTAATCCGTTTGTCTGTCCTTGTTTTTCCCCTCTGTGTTTAGCCCCTTGTGGGTAGTAAAGAAATAGGTATTTAGTCTGCCGTTACCTTTTGAGTTCAAATTCCGCCGAGGTCGACTTTGCCTTTCATCCTTTCGGGGTCGATAAATTAAGTACCAGTTACGCACTGGGGTCGATGTAATCGACTTAATCCGTTTGTCTGTCCTTGTTTGTCTCCTCTGTGTTTAGCTCCTTGTGGGTAGTAAAGAAATAAGTATTTACTTGCGGCCCTATATATATATTTTGAGTTCGAATTCCAACGAGGTCAATTTTGCTTTTCATCCTTTTTATTGTGGTTGGTGTGACCGACTGCTTCATTCCTCGATATTTGAACTATTGAACTTATATTTTTTTCTTTTCTTTTATATATTCATATAACCAAGTATATTTTTTAAATTCTACATCCAGATATCCTGTTTATCACAACATTCAAATGAAAGAATAAAAGAACTGGCTTTTGACAGGTTGGGAAAAACAAAGATAAACAAAATTATGGTCAAATACCCGAAAGAAAAAAAAAGCAGAAAAAACAGGCCCATCATTTAATCATAATTCTTTTTATTTCAGTTTGTCTGACCTGACAAAAACCTGTTCCATTTTTAGTTCAAAGTATGAGTGGTTAGCGATAGACAGAGAATCTGGCTGTAAAAATAATTATTTCAGCATGATGAATAATGGATGTAAATGGAAAAGAAAACATGCTCTTTGTTTTTATTGTTAGGAAAATAAAACCACGCGTAAAGAATAGATTAATAATTATGATATTATAGCGTTTTGAATCCGGAAGTTCTTAGTTTAAAACAATCTGTCCAAATTTGCATTGGAATATGATTATTATCATGCCATTTATCATGATAGCCCAACATGTTTGAATCGTAAACTGCATAGCAAAATATAGCTGTTCTCTGCTCATATATTTGGACATACTATTGTTATAAGCAGAGAAGTAGCAGTAGAGAACTTAGAATAGTGGATAGAATATGGTGTAGCATTTGTTCGACTCCATTCATCCCGAGTTCAACTTACACTGAATTCAACTTTGCTTTTCATCCTTTAAGGGTCGATTAAGAAATACCACACCAGAGCGGTAAACAGGTAGAATTATTAAGGGATTGGATGGGATGCTATGCGGTATCTGTTACAGTTATGTGCTTTGTACGCTCAAATCCTGCCCCGTAACTAAAGGAAGAAGAAAAAAACAAACGAAAACGTTTTCCCGATCGATTGCCACCACCACTATTCTATAAAATTGTTGGAACAATTAATGTATGAATGTATATATGATAGTAATAGCAGAGTGCTACAACTGATAAGATGAGATAGAGTACCCGAGACCAGTCAAATATGTGTTTGTTCTTGCTTAGCTTCAGAACAGCTGGGATATTGGAGGCTAAACCATCGAGTTTTTCATTAAAACTAGTTTTTAAGGGGCTACGAATTCCTGTGTGTTCTTTGTTAAGATAAGAAGGTACGATTCATAGAGAGTAACCACGAAAGGTATTTTCAATATCAAGAAACTGAATACATGTTAAAGTAATATATGGATATAACTTAGTATCTATCTATCTATCTATCTATCTATCTATCTATCTATCTATCTATCTATCTATCTATCTATCTATCTATCTATCTATCGACGGACGTGCTGTCACTTCGACTCTGAAGGTAATCGTTTATTTTGACTATTTATAGCCCATATTTTGTGTACATTTTTGTAAATAAGGTGTGTAAGGCACCCAACTTTCGTTTGAGTGCTTTTCCAAGGGAGGAATTCGCACCTAGGGGCAGTTTCAACCCTATTTAATTTTTGTAATTTCTTTCTCGACATTTTGAAAATGTCAAGAAATTGTATTGTAGAACGATGGTCGCATTCCTTTATCGACCAGCTTTCTCCTAGTCTGGAAACGCTAAGAGAAAAAAGAATTTATGCACGCAAAGTGAAATCATCAATGACTTTGCAATGAACGCTGCAACCACTTGTAGTAACAGCCCTGTCACCAACACCACCACTAACAACAACAACAACAATACTACTACTGCTACCACCACCGCCTCTACCACCACCGCCTCCACCACCACCACCACCGCCACCTCATCCACTACCTCAACTACCAACAACAACAACAATAACAATGACAACAAGAATAACATTTGCGCCACCATTTCGACATCTGCTGCCACGGCTGTCTCTTCTGCCACTGACACCACTGCCAACAACAAAAACAACAATAACAACAACAACAATTCCGTTCAGACCTTGTCTCCTCAAAGAACAAGAACTGAAGGGAATAAACAAAAGACTGTGACCACCAAACAAATTGACAAAAGCTGCTTGAATACAGGGATAAACTATGCAAGTAATTTTCCATCCCTTCCTACTTGCACAATCAAACCAAATACACCGATTTTACCAACTGCAGCCAACAACAACATCACCACCAGCAACAACAATAACAAAATAACAACAAATTTCGCCGAGGCGATAAAAGAAAAAAAGACAACAGTATATTTTACTGCACAACAAATAAAAGACACGAACATTTTAATAATGGAAGTAGATGGTATAGTAAAAATAAACATACCACAAGAAATATTAGAAGATGAAAAAAAAAGAACAATTATTTATAAAATAATTAATAAGAAAACAAAAAGTCCAGAGAAGGCTAACACAAGCAAAATAGAAAAATGCTTGAAACCCATCTGGAACTACAAAGAGTATGTGACCTGGTGGAACAAGTTCGCACACATACAAGTGGTATTCCACACTGAAGAGTTAGCAAGACGTTTCTCAACGCTAACTCTTCAACTAACACCAAGCTATCGTGGACAGAAAGTGACTAAGATCACTTTAAACAATGTCCCAAAAATAGCTAACAATCTATGGCTAGTAAAGGCCTTATGTGTGAAAATGAAAGATTTCACAATTTTAGAAACCACGGTCACGGAGCACAAAAACTGGGTGGGAAAAAAGTAGAATTTCTACTACATATAAACCAAGAGGACATAAAGAAAATACCCACCCAGATATGTGTATCAGAAGACCACAAGTTGTATGTGGTCGTCGATGGCAGAAGACCACGTTGCTACATATGCGGCAGTGAGCAACACTTGAAAAAAGATTGCAAATCTGCCGCAAGAAAACAACAGCAACAACAACAGCAGCCGGAAAAAACAAATAAACCAGCTTTACTACCCACACCACGTTTTGCACGAACAGGGCTAATCACAGAAAATCAACAAAAAACAAACCTCACCAACCAAACAACCACATCAACTGCACCAAGAACAGAAGCAACACCACCAACAACAACAACCAAGAATAAACCAACTCCCAAACCAAGGACATCTGCCAAAAAGACACTCATCGAAAGTGAAGAAACAATTACTACTCCAAATCCCCACAAAATTGACACCCCAAACAACACAACAATTCCTACAATCACTCAAACACAAAATACCCACACCCCACCTCCAAAACCGCATACACCACAACCTAACCAACACCAACAACAAAATCAACACAGTTTACAATAGACCCCAATATTTTCCTTCTTTCAAGCTCTGATTCTTCTGATTTGTAATTAGACGAAGAAGACACAGAAGATTGGCAAATAGCCACAGGGGGGAGAAGAAAAAGGGGAAAAAAAAAGAAAAGAAAAGATAACAAACAAAGCAGGAAGATTCACCACTCCCGAAACAAAAACATCCACAGAAAACAAACACATCAACACAAACACACCATCATCAAGCCCTCCAACAATGTTGACAGCCATAAACACAAACAACCACGACCTAATGGAACACATTAGGTCAAACACCAACATAACTGAAAACGACATAAAACAAGTAACCACCCACGCACAACACCACCACAACACATTAAAATAATCAACGTAACACAGAACGCATACAGCACCCTGAAATCTCTTTACCCTGATGCAGTAGGGAGATTTCAAAAGTATTCATCAAAGAAACTATACAAAAGCCTCATGGAAGAAGACTGTGAGGTGAAAAACAAAGGACTTTCGAACAACAAATAACCTTTTCTCTCTCTCTTTCCTTTTTTGCACTTTCTTTTCGTGTGCAAAACGCAATTTTTTATCGGAACATGCTCAGAATAGGCAGTATAAATGTACCTGGCTTGGGGTCGCCTTGGAAACAAGGCTACCTGTTAAATGACATCAAGTCACTAAATCTGAATATCATAGCCATCAGTGAGACCAGACTCCACAACTTGCGGGCACTCCAGCACAGTTTCGGTACACATTTCAACATTTATTTTTCTCCGTGTCTACCGAGAATGGGCGGAGGTGGCACCGCGGTGCTTCTCCGGAAGAGTCTGGATCTCAAAGTAAGAGCAATTTTCCTAGACCCGGAGGGTAGGCTGGTCGTTTTGGATGTCGATGGCAGCAATGAGTGTGCTTTTCGACTGATAGCAGTTTATGCTCCGTCCTTAACAGGCCGACCAGATTTCTTTCGACGTCTAGAGTCTTTCATGGGAACGTCTCGTCCTTTACTTTTAGTGGGGGATTGGAATGCCACCCTGGACACGCATCTAGACTACGTGGGCAGAGATAGCAATAGAAGGGGATGCAAATGCCTCAAAGACCTGCTCAGACGTTTCCAACTGTCTGACAGGTACCGACTGGACCACCCGAATGTGCCAATGTGGACATGGAGTAACCGCATCGGGTCGTCCAGATCATACTTAGATAGAGTATTCTGTAGGACAATAGATAAAAGTAGTGTAGGTTGTCCACAATTTCATATAGTCAGTTACACAGATCACAAGTTTGTGACTTGTACACTTGACTTAGATAAGACACATAGGCAGGGTCCTGGTTACTGGAAAATGAACGCGTCTTTTACAGCACGACAGGTTACAGGGACCGGATCAGCACATTAGTTAAGAGAGCTTTGACGGGTACCATCATCAACAACAGATGGTGGTATGCCCTAAAAAAAGCAATTAAAGCAGAATCAGTCAGATACAGTAAAGCCCTAGCATTAGACCGAAATAGGATAGAGGGAGAATTAGTTAAGGTTTTAGAAGAGGCACTTAGAACTGGCATCGCGTCCAACGTGCTGGCGGCGAGATTGGCCCTCGACCAACACCTCAACGCCAAACACGAGGGATGCGTTGTCAGAGCTAGGATGCGTGCTCTGAGGAACGAAGGAGTTGGAGCCGCCCAAGAGGCCAGAGTGGTGGAGACGCAACGAGGCAACAGAGCCACCATCAAGTCTCTTATAGATGAACAGGGGCGCGAATTGCTCGAGCCTAAAAGGATGTGTGGGCTTTTCAACAACACTTCACCCAACTGTTTGGGACAAGTGGTGGGTCAGAACGCAGGGTGGACTTTAGTGCCTACCTGCATGCCTTGCCACGACTCTCAGCAAGAGAGGTGGAGTCTTGTGAAAGGCCTATCACAGCTGCGGACGTACAGGATGCGATGGTAGGCTGCGCGAGAGACAAGTCACCAGGCTTGGATGGTCTGCCCTACGAACTTTATTTTCATATGCCAGACTGTTTGGAGGCGTCTTGGCAGCTGTCTACTGCAACTGGCAGCAAAACGGGAGTATTCCTGCTTTTGTAAAGCGAGGAGCAGTGGCACTGATTAAGAAAGACCCAAACAAGGGGGACGTCATAGATAATTTCAGGCCCATCACTCTGCTCAACGCAGATTTGAAAATTTTGGCCAAGGTGTTAGCCGAGAGGTTGGCGCTTGTCATCAAGAAACTAATCGACAAGGCGCAAACATGCGCCGTGCCGGGTAGAAGTATTCATGACAACCTCCATCTGATGCGCTACATAATAGACAGGGTAGTTAAGAATCCTGGCATGGGTGGGGCGCTGATCAATTTGGATCAATCAAAAGCCTTCGATAGGGTAGACCATCACTACTTGGAGGCTGTCCTTAAAGCGGCTGGTTTCGGTCCAGTTTTCCGCGGTTGGATCGCTGCCTTATACAGCGGCATCCGCTCAGTAGTTCGCGTAAATGGTCATCTATCCATACCTTTTAACATCATGCGTTCGGTTCGTCAGGGATGCTCCCTCTCATCGCTGCTGTATGTATTGACTCTTGAGCCACTACTGCGGAAACTGGCGACGCTGAGGGGCATCCCACGAGAGTTGAGATGCGGGAGGAGCGTGTCTGCATACGCGGATGACGTCACCGTCATAGTGTCGAGCTACGAGCACATCGAGCTGGTCGGCGAGACACTAAAAGAATACGAAGCGGTAACGGGAGCAAAAATTAACCGGGAAAAGTCAGTGGGCTTGCGGCTCGGCACCTGGAGAAGCAGGCCCATGCCGTCCAACAGCGTCTCCATCGTGGGACGCTGGACGGACGGACCGGTTAAATTGCTCAGGGTCTGGTTCGGTCCGGACCTCCAAATGGAGAAGAACTGGGGCGAGATAACGACTAGGGTGGCTACTCTCACCCAGAAATGGGCTGAGAGAAAGCTATCCCTAAAAGGTCGGGCGGAGGTGGCGAACGCGTACATCGCATCCGTCATCGAGTATCGTCTGACTGTCGTGCCTTATCCCGACCCTACCATCACCAAACTGGAACGTATACTCTTCCGCTTCTTGTGGAAGGGAAACGTTCCGATGGTTAGGCGATCAATTTGCTGTCAACACCCGCTAAATGGAGGGCTGGGAATGCCGTGGTTGATGATGCGCAGACATGCGCTGAGACTGCGACATCTCCGGCGCTTCATAGACAACGGTGAACAGGTGTGGTCGCTTTTTGTGCGGCGCGCTTTCCCGCAGCTCGTCTCCTTGGACGAACTACAGTCATGGATCAAGCAGAGCCCGAGGCTAGGCGAATGGCACCGCGAGTGTCACGTTGCTCTCAAGCAACTCTGCCGTCCGGGATCGAACTTGTGCGACTCCATCACAACAAAGGCATTCTATAGAGGATTAGTGGAGGGGAGGTGCGACGACGAACTCGGGCAGAGTCTGGGCGTCGACGAGGAACACCTGACCCGCCTGTTCAGGACAACTTTCGGGCCGGGACCTATGAACAACCACCAAAGATCCCTGGCCTGGCAGTGCTATCGAGAAGCATTACCTGTTCGGGATAAGCTCTACAGACACGGTTCCAGACAGACTGGACCGACTTGCCCGAGATGCGGTCAGAGCGACGAAACCGTTCTGCACGCACTCGTGCAATGTCCAACCATTTCAGACCTGTGGGCTTATGCCGAACGGCTGCTGTCACGTGTGGGACGAATCCGCCTATCGGCCGAGTCTATCGTGGGAATTGCTCCGCCCCCTTCCCTCAACCGGGAAGGCAAGGCAGTTTTCATCGTACTGGTGGCCATGGTGAAAGAATGTGTGTGGTGGACCCGAGCGAAAGGATTAGAGACAAACACTTACCTCTCTGGCCAATCGCTCATCAACTTTTTCAAGTACCACTTGAAAAGGAAGGTGAGAATGGAGAGGGACGTTTTGTCTCGCGAAAGATTAAAAAAAAGATGGGTGAATGTTGCAAAGATGGTGCGTGCTAGTGACGAAACCATTTTGAGCATGATCCTGTAGATCGTAAAAAAGAAATAAAGAGAGCATTTTGATCTCATGTGGTTATTTCCTCCCTGACTGAGGTTCCCGTGGTCTTTTCTGTAGGCTTTTCTTCCCACGGATGAACCCAATATTGTTTTATCAATGTTTTTATCATTATTTCTGTGATACACGATTTATTTTCTTTTTTTCCCTCCTCTCGATCCCTTTTGATCGCAATCTTACATTTATTTTCTTTTTTTCCACCCTCGAAAAGAAAAGCTCTGCATTTGTATTTGTCCCCTCTGTATTCAGCCCTGTCTGGCTAATAAAAGAAAGTTATCTATCTATCTATCTATCTATCTATCTATCTATCTATCTATCTATCTATCTATCTATCTATCTATCTATCTATCTATCTATCTATCTATCTATCTATCTATCTATCTATCTATCTATCTATCTATCTATCTATCTATCTATATCTATCTATCTATCTATCTATCTATATCTATCTATCTATCTATCTATCTATCTATCTTATCTATCTATCTATCATCTATCTATCTATCTATCTATCTATCTATCTATCTATCTATCTATCTATCTATCTATCTATCTATCTATCTATCTATCTATCTATTATCTATCTATCTATCATCTATCTATCTATCTATCTATCTATCTATCTATCTATCTATCTATCTTCTATCTATCTATCTATCATCTATCTATCTATCTATCTATATCTATCTATCTATCTATCTATATCTATCTATCTATCTAATCTATCTATCTATCTATCTATCTATCTATCTATCTATCTATCTATCTATATCTATCTATCTATCTATCTATCTATCTATCTATCACGCCATCTATCCATACCACCGGAAAGTGTCAGAAGTGGTTGTTGGAGTATTTCTACAACTTGACCACCTACAATTTCTGGCATCCTAATTACTCCAATTGTAATCCCATGGATTACTATGTGTGAGGTGCGGTTGATAAATACACCAGCTGCTCTACTTCTAACAGCAAGGCCGAACTGGTGACCAAAATCAGAGGTGTAGGAAGTTCTTCCCACAGACACAATGAGGAAGCATGCGCCAGGTTTGAGAGCTGTCTTGAGGCTGTGATAGAAGCTGAGAGCAACTACTTCGAGTAAACTGTTAAATCCAAGAAGCCATAATCTAATTGATATTTTTGATTTTGTAAAATACTTCCATTTTTGAATGGAATATTGTGTTTTTTTTTTCCTTTTAAGCCAACTGTCAAATTTAGCTCAAACACCCTGTACACACAGCCCTTGTCTGGGATCGAACTCTAGCATCTGAAATTATTGTACTAAGATTATTGAATACTCTTTGTCTTTGTGTAGGAGCGAATTCACCATAAAAAAAGCTCCCATTAACTGGTTACAGCTTGTCTATTTGTCAATTTATCTAGTTTCTCACTGAGCAATCCAATATTCGCGGCAAATTTATTTTCCGTTTATCAAACCAAATGCTGTTTTAGACACAGCAATTCCAAGACATCGTCTGAATTCATTGCCTACTAAATCTAAAGTGTAGATAGAAAAAAGAAGACATTGTTATGCAGTTGTTCACATAAGAGCAATTTTAAATATCCGTAAAGTTTAATCATAGTGTTTCAACACCGAAAGGAGTTTCGACTTGTAAGTTTGGTAAAGCAAGATATATGGATCTGCACCGGTTTCGAAGAGGAGTTTTGTAGTTGGTCGAACAAGTGAGCTGCCTACTCATTGAGTTATAGTGTAAGTCTCCTTCTTCAGTCCTTTGCTCCATTCTGGTTTGTAGTTTCTGCTTCTTTCCATTTGGATCCCTGCTTTTTCAGCCTGTTTTGGTATCCTGCTTTCTTTGATGGAAGGCTTTTCTTTTCCACGTCTTGTTGGTTTTTGTATTGTCATCAAAGCTTCTGTGGCTTTGCTTTTATTCTAAAAAAAAAACGTGCTTGCCCCACAGCAAAGCAATTTTTATCTCTGGCTAGAGGTTAGTCTGGACCTTAACCTTTGATCTTCTCAACATAGCTCCTCGGGTCATTGAAGCACGCAAGTCACTATCACATCGCGGCAGGGATTGGATCTTGTGCTGGTTATAGTGGAAGTGGCTGAGTATTAATATTCAATAAGGACCAGCACTGGGGTCGATATAATCAACTAGACCCCCTCTCCACAAATTTCAGGCATTATGCCTTCAAGTTGAAAGGATTATTAAAAAATAGAAAGGTGCAGTTAGCAGAACCGTGAGCACGCCGAACAAAATATTTAACGACATTTCATCCGTCTTTACGTTCCGAGTTCAAATTCAGCCGAAGTTGACTTTGCCTTTCATCCTTGTGCTCTTGGATCGATGTAATCGACTTATGCCAAACTTTAAAACTGTTAGTCAGAAGAATATGTAAGACGGTGGGATGGCAATATCATTAACGTATCGGATAAAATGGTTAGCGGCATTTACGAGTAGTCCGGCTCTTTACGTTCTGATTTCAAATCCCACCAAGGCCAACATTGCCTTTCACCTTTTTATCAGATAAAACAAAGTACTAGTGAAGTACTAGGGACGATGTAATCGACTTGTCCTTCCCCTGAAGATTGCTGGTCTTGCGTCAAAAATGATGAAAAAATTATTTTAAAAAATGTCATGAGAGTTATTCAGTATTGACAATAAATATTCATTATAAATGTGACTAAAGTATTACAAAACGTATAGATGAACATCAGAATATGTTATTGACATTGTTTAACTCCAGGTCAGCTGTGATCAGCCAGTGGCTTTTTTTTTCTGTACTAAATATCCCGCACTATATTATCTCCTTTTTGGAAGACAGTGAATTGGAATTTGAGAGAGATTTAACTGTTATTTATTTTTAGTAGATTGAATGATTATACTGATGTACTCATTAAATTCTCATTGCTTGCAATTCGCAATTCAAATTTAGTCTGATACAGAAGGTTAATGTCTGAAATATTTCACGCCATACCTTATTGGAGGATTATTGTTGTCGGATAAGGTTAATATTACTGTGTTATAATATTTGATGATCGGACAGGGGATTGGCAGATTCGTTAAAACGTCGGGAAAATGTCTTCCGCTATTTGTTTCGGCTCTTTACTGTTCGTGTTCAAATGCCACTGAGGTTAACTTTACATTTCATTTTTCGGGGTCGATAAAATAAAGTACCAGTCAAGTAACGAGGTCGATGACATCTGTTAAATGTTATCGTCTAAAAATTGCTATTCCTGAGTCTGAATAAGGCCGGTGAATTGGCTGAATCGTTAGAGCTCCGTAAAAATGACGAGCAGTATTTGTTCTAGTGCCTTATATTCCGAGTTTGAATCCCACTGAAGCCATCTCTGTCTTTCAACCAGTGAAGTACCTTTCCCTATAAATTTCTAGTCTGGTACTTATATCAGAAACAGCTAGCCACCACATAGCCTACCGAGGGCTAGCAAATACAAGTAAGGAGTAAGTTTTAGATGGATTCAAATGAATGTGAACTACTGTGGTAATGCACAGTGGCTCAGTGGTTAGAACGTTGGGCTCACAATGAAGAGGTAGTGACTTCGATTCCTGGACTGGGCTGTGTGTGTTGTGTTCTTGAGCAAGATCACTTTATTTCACGTTGCTCCAGTTCACTCAGCTGTAGAAATGAGTTGCAACGTCACTGGTGCCAAACTACATCGGCTTTTACCTTTCCTTTGGATAACATTGGTAGCATGGAGTGGGAAGGCTGGTATTCATGGGGGACTGCTGGTCTTCCATAAACAACTTTGCCCGGACTTGTGCCTCGGAGGGTAACTTTCTAGATGCAAGCCCATGGTCATTCATGTGCGAAGGGAATCTTCCCTTCTTTCCACTGTGGTAATGAATGCTGTCTTGAGAGAAGTTGTATGGTGGACATAATGATAAACAGAAAGCTCGTTAGCTATGGTTATTATCAGAATCACATTATTTAACTTTATCATAGCCGAGACATATACTCATCAATTTAGTATGGGTACGTTAAGTAGATATGTGTAAATAGAGTCAATGGCCTGACGTTTGCGTGTTAAAAGAACAGTAAATATCTGCCGTCTATGAATCGGTAGAACAAAACAGGAATAAATTGGTTTACTTTAAGACATTCATTTTTCGTGACGGTAAACTTAATTATTTCCCTTTTAAATTGTTTATACTCACTAATTGTCGGAGCAGACTGAAGCAATTTTCCTCGTATCCTGCTGTGTACTTTATGAATCAACAGATTTAAGCTCTGTAAATATGATTATGCTCGCAGTGAGGAAAGTTTGACCTTAAATCACAAGCTAGAGAAGGGGAAAAGAGTGTGTGTGTGTGAGAGAAGGAGAGAGAGTGTATATAACAATTGTATATAACAAATGTACAAGATGTTTTCTCTTATTTTCATATACCGTCACTAGGACCCAAATTTTAGAAGGGGTTGCAGTCAGTTATATCGATGACCGTATCTGACTGGTAGCTTATTTTATAGGGCGGCGAGTTGGCAGAAACGTTAGCACGCCGGGCGATATGCGTAACCGTATTTCGTCTACCGTTACGTTCTGAGTTCAAATTCCGCCGAGGTCGACTTTGCCTTTCATCCTTTCGGGGTCGATTAAATAAGTACCAGTTACGCACTGGAGTCGATATAATCGACTTAATCCGTTTGTCTGTCCTTGTTTGTCCTCTCTGTGTTTAGCCCCTTGTGGGTTATAAAGAAATAGGTAGCTTATTTTATCAAAGCGCAAAGATGACCCCAGCAGAATATAAATTCAAAGCATAAAATGATCGTTATTAAATGCCGTAAGGCATTTTAGTCCAACGCCCATACAATCCAGCCAATCTACCACCTATTTTCAAATGTTTAATATCTGTGTAATTACATGGATTCTTCATTTTGATAATCTAAGCATGGTTTCAAATTTTGGTACAAGGCCAGCAGTTTCAGGACAGGGGTTAAGTCGATTACATTGAACCCCAGTGCTCAACTGGTACTTATTTTATCGACCCCGAAAGGATGACAGGCAAAATCAATCCCGGTGGTATTTGAACTCAGAACATAAAGAGAAGAAATGCACAGCAAACGATTCTGTCAGCTCACCATCTTCATAATAATTTCTAATAATAATGATTATTATTATTATTAAGAAAATATTAATGACGGAAGTTATTTTTATGAATGCATTTAATAGAGAGTCATCAGTTGATAATTCCTTGCAGCATTAATGTTCAATCTTTTTTACATTCTGAGTTCAAATTTTACATCTTACTGGGGACAATGAAAAGATACCGATCATGTTCTTGTATCAATAAAATCCTTTTACCTCTCTTACCTATATGTCTGAAAGACAGCCAGCCGTGACCTGCGCACGAGTTTGACTCAGTAACATATATCATGCTTTCGTTAATTGTTTTAGACATCGTTGTAGCTGTGAGAAGACAGACACATTCTCAACTCTCTTATCCTTTGATCCAGCAGAACATCCAAGATGCGACGCATGGAAGGAGAGAAATTTGCAATAGCCACCAGGTAATAACTAATCTTCAGCCAGTAAACTCTAGTCATGCGAAGCAATGTGCCACGCTCAAGGATAAAACGTACCGCCAGTTCAAGGAATAAAACCAGGTGCAGGCCGGACAATGTGGTAAGAGGCTTGCTTCTCAACCACATGGTTTCAGGTTCAGTCCCACTGCGTCGCACCTTGGGCAAGTGTCTTCTACTATAGTCTCGGGCTGACCCAAGCCTTGTGAATGGATTTGGTAGACGGAAACAGAAGACCGTCGTATATATATATATACATATATATATATATATATATATATATATATATATATATATATATATATATATATATATATATATATATATATATATATGTGTGTGTGTGTGTGTGTGCGTGCCCATGTTTCTCACCCACCATCTTTTCACAACCTGTGCTGGTGTGTTTACGTCCCAGTAGCCTAGCGATTCGGCAAAAGAGACCGATAGAATATAAGTACTAGGCTTTTAAGAAAATAATCTTAGGGTTGATTTATTCGACTAAAACTCTTCAAGGTGGTGCCCCAGCATGGCTGCAATCAAATGACTGAAACAAGAAAAAGGTAGTAGATAAAAGATTATGGTCGTGAACAAGCGCACAAACCGCGAGGACACTCACCCTCATACTCACTCGTTCACACACACATATACACACACATACACGCTCATGTATGGATATATTTATCTTTATTCATCCATATTCATCTATATTTATTTATGAAGATTGCATTAATAAGATTTGTTTGAGCTATCATCTAAATAAATATTTCTACGAAACTTTAAGTATCGAGGTATTGCCTTAAATTGGAATTCTCTCAGCTTGTAATATGAGAATATAAATCAGTACACACACACAGAAAAACATTTACGTGTATTCTGTTTCACATACACACACACATTTTGCATAGTGTCCGTCTATCGTTTCACCCTATGCATGGTCGGCATCAAGCCAAGGTAAACGACACTTTTCAAGGTACCTTGCATTAGGATTAGACCCCCAATCACATGATTTGAACGTCAACTGTCATTTCCACATCTATAAAAACCAAACAGCTTCTCAGAATTGTTTCGTTCATGTTAAGTAGACATTTCTATTATATTCTTTGCTATCTATTTTTATAGTCCTTCTGTAGATATTTTATAACTGTTTATTACTTAATGGAAGATCCCTATCTCCCTGTCTTCATGGTTATTGATATTTCTCAGTAGTTATTTTCTTTGTTCATGTATCTAGTCTCGTTTATTCTCACTTGGCTTCCCATTGAGAATTTTATCTCTGATTAGTTATTACTAGAGCCATAAGAGCATTGATACATATTACCTTAATTTTAGTATTGATCTAATGTGTCCACAAATTCCTTCTGAATATTTATTTATTTTGTGTGTTTTGTAAATTATCTAATTCATTAGTTTGCGAAGTATTTGTCTGCCTTTAATCTAATTACATAAACGTTATTTCTTATCTAATGTGATATTGGTGTTTATCACTTTTCCTCTATCGGAGGTTGCTTGGACGCCTTTTTCCAATCCATGTTCAAACTTATCTCCCAAGTGAATATGTACAACGTATGAAAGAAGATTTCCTAACGTTTCCATTTGCGACGTTTCGAAACAAAGATATTTGACTATCATCTCACAATAGGTTTATCTGTAATTAATCTTTTAATATGGTGGCTACAGATAGTAGCATCAGGAAGATACTAAATGGAGAAAGATAGTGTGTGTGTGTGTATGTGTGTGTGTGTGTTTGAAAGAGAGAGAGAGAGGTAGAGATAAAAAGAGAGTTCATCAATTAGCTATTGGGGATTTTTTAAAATGTTAACTCTTTCATTTCGATCTGTAAAATTATGTTTTTTTCTTTACATACGCAGTTATCTATTGGGGAGGGTGCCAGTCGATTGGCACGACCTCAGTAGGCAACTGGTACTTAATTTATCGACTCCAAAAGGATGAAAGGCAAAATCGACCTCGGTGGAATTTGAACTCAGAACGTAGCGGCAGACGAAATACCTATTTCTTTACCACCCACAAGGGGCTAAACACAGAGAGGACAAACAAGGACAGATAAACGGATTAAGTCGATTACATCGACCCCCAGTGCGTAACTGGTACTTAATTTATCGACCCCGAAAGGATGAACGGCAAAGTCGACCTCAGCGGAATTTGAACTCAGAACGTAACGGCAGACGAAATACGGCTACGCATTTCGCCCGGCGTGCTAACATTTCTGCCAGCTCGCCACCTTATAATGCTTTGTATATTGTATGCAGAACTTATAGATCTGTATTTCTGGTGTTTGTTGTTACGTCAATCTTGAGGATCAATCCCTCATCTGTAGACAGTTCGAGGTTTTTTTTTTCAGTAAATTGTCAAATATTTGAAAGTACTTCGTTGGCAATTATTAGATATTTTAATCAGAACTTCGTGACATTGTCCTTTCTGGGTGCATTCCAGTTGTTTGCGTTCTGGAATATCTGAGGAACATCTTAGTGTCTTATTGATTTCTACGATTTTTCTGTTGTTTTTATTGTTTGGAAAATAATCATATCACAGCATTTTCCCTTAACTAATTCTAAATATCGACCGCCTATTTGCTGGTTAGGCGGACGCACTTTCTGTTTTATTTTATTTACTTTTTAGTAGAGCCACTTTGAGTTGAAAATGGACTTGTTAATCTCTCAAGAAATGTATTTTATAACGATGAATTTGTTGCGATTTAGAGACGGCAACTAGTTTTTAGGTGCTCTTGAATTTGGACACTTCTTGTTTTATTATGTTATATTATTGTTATAATATATCTCACCACGGGATCCCGACCCAAGGGACGTCCACGGCTACGATACAGGGACGTGTGCAAGCGCGACCTGAGGACTGCCAACATCTGTGTGGACACGTGAGAGGAAACAGCTGCTGACCGCTCTGCCTGGCGTCGGACGGTGAGGAAAGGCGTTTCCATGGCTGAGGAGAAGAGAGCACAGCTGTGGTTGGACAGGCGGGACAGGAGGAGGACAACTGCAGCAACACCCCACACGTACCCATCGATGTTCGTGTGCAGCAACTGTACCAAGGACTGCCACTCTAGAATTGGACTGTTCAGTCACAGCAGACGCTGCACATCATCAAAGTAGGTCCCACCCTTGGCGCAACCCATTGTCTATCAAGACAGACGGGGATAAAGAATAATATATCTGTAAATAAACTTAAATATTATTGATCATATAAACAATTAATAACTTAAAAGGAGATATAAGAAGTAATTTTAAATAAAATTGGTGGTATAAGATGAGAGTTTCTATTCATACAGTGTAGAAAAATAAAAAAAATCATATTATGCTATGTATCAAATAAAATTAGCGTCGTGGAGTGTTGTGGAGGTGGGCAATGTCTAGGCTGCAATAGTAGCTGAATTGTCTGATCAGCCGTTTCACTTCTCTTAATAGTCGTACACAAGAGATAACTAATAGTGTGAAGAAAGATTAGCTCTGTCTGGCAAAATTACTTTCGATACACTTCGTGGAGACTAAGCCTGACAAGCGATTTAAGTTTGAGCAGAGATTATCGGCAAGTATTTCTATACCCACACGCTACAAGCATGAAAATATTTTCTAAACAACACGCAACAGCTATAAATTATGACACGAACAGTTTTCTCTCAATTTTATCTCGCGTTACTCTAATGGTCTCTGTCTATTTGAGCTAGCTATCTGCATACCCGCAGATAGCTAGATCCATCTAACACATACACCCGTTCCACTTCCTTAACCGCTACTTCCCCTATTCCAGATCGCACGAATAAATCAATATCCTTTACGTGACGAATCTACACTTTTATAATGATTGAAATTGTAATATTCGACTCCCCACTTAATTCAAATTTACATGGTTACACCCGTATTAGAATATACGTTTCTATGAGTTCTTTCCCCTGTCAAACCCCAGTTGAAAACAGTATATAATCATATGCTCCGTCATCTTTCTCCTTTATAAAATAGAGAAATAACGATTGTCAAATTTGTTGACATACAGTGTTAGTCATTGAATTTAAATGGGAGAGTGCAAAGGTGGCTTCCTGTTGCCATCTTTCGATCATTTCTTTATCTGGTAGGGCACTTAGAACGTATAATGCTTTGTATATTGTATGTACAAGTTATAAGTCTGTAATTCTGGTGTTTGTAGTTCCGTCAATCTTGAGGATCAATCCCCAATGTAATCCAGTCTTTCGGGCCTACTAGCAATCACTTATATGAACCATCTAGAACGTCGAGCACTCAACATCTGCCGCTTTTGCGCCTTCTTCATCAGGTACATAGATGACATCCTCATACTCACATCCTCCCGTGAAGAGGTTGACAGAATATTCACGACGTTCAATAACATGGACATGAACATAAAGTTCACTACAGAACATCCCGACATCACTGAATCGCTATCACTACTTGACTTCAAACTGAATATAACGGAAGAAGGGGAGATCCACACCGAGTTCCACAGGAAAGCAGCCAGTAGAGATATATTTGTCCAATACAATTCAGCACTTTCACTCGGTACCAAAATAGGATACGTCAGAAATGAACTTGCACGCATCCAGGGCAAGTGCAGCAGAACGGAGGACAAAGTGACCTACACAAAATGCTTCCTAGATCCATTGTAAATCGGCTAAAGTACCCAAGACGGGCAACACACCGAACACATAAAAAACCCAGCAACACATGCTTCATTAAAATACCCCATTTTAGCGAGAGGATAACTACATCCATCCGAAAAGCCATAAGAAGAGAAGGGCTAGACATACAACTAGCCCACCCCAGCCCCTCTCTGAGAAGACACCTCACAAAGAAACGAACAAGGGACAACAATCAATGCACACTAACAAACTGTCCCATTCGTGACGTAGATTTATGCCAACGGGTAAATGTTGTGTATAGAATACAATGTAACAAATGCAACAAGTTCTATGTGGGTAGCACAACAAGACCGTCACACGTCCGCATCAAAGAACATCTGAACACGAGAGCCTCCTCCTTCAGAAAACATCTAGACAGATGCCGGAACACCAACAAAAGAATAACAGTCACAATTGAGGCTAATGAAATAAATTTGGGTAATCTAAGAATTAAGGAAGCTATACTCATACACAAACTAGGGCCCCAAATCAACAACAGGCTGGAGTTTGGTAATCAATATATTATTTAGCTACATCTGGATGCGTGTAGGTTCATTTTTGATAATATGCTCATCTGTAGTTTATAACAAAAAAAAAAAGAGAAAAGAAAAATAGAAGGGAAAAATAGAAGCTGCACGTATAATACATAACTTAGAAGCAGCGCTACGGATGTACCAGCACGAGATTGAGATATGGTCGACATCACGCACTTCTTATGAGGAATTCTGGAAGACCACTGCTAAGACGCTTCAAAAACAAAAAAAAAAAATAATAAAAAGAAAAAGAAAAGAAGTTGGAAAACCGATTATAGCAGCGATTCCATCTAAGAATATCTGAAGGAGGAATATTATTCCGAAATAACAGACTATGGATGACTAAATTAGAACAGACATATAGCCCTTTGTTGTACTATTAAAAACTTTTTATTCTTTACAAACAATACGCAATGCTTCAAGCTAACTACAATACTCTCCTATCAAAACATTTGGTCTGGGTTTCAATATGTTTTTTTTTTATTAAAAACAGTCGGTACAAGAAGGAAACATTTCGTTGAAATTCTTGTCTTTATTAAAACGTGCACATGCACATATGCCTGTATAAAGATATGCCTTATATATATATTTACAAGATGGTTGAAGGAGGTTCTCACTTGATACACCATTTCAAATATTTGATTGTAACTTTAGAGAAATGTTCTTTCTGTCTTACTGCGAACATCCTCTGTTAGCTTAGTCAACTTTAACAATAAAAACCCAGTTGTAAAAATGTTCCCTAAAAATCCTTACACATTACTCATTCAGTAGACTCTCCAAAAAGGCTGGCATGAAGAATCTGCAAATCTGTGTAATTGAAGTAATATTAGCTCCTTATCTACTGCATTCTCCCATCTTCTAGTAAACCTGAAACATTTAATTTTAACATATCTACCTATAGATATCCCACAAACTAATGGATCCATCTTGAGATCCAGCAGCAAGAAGGCCATCATCTGAAAATGCAACAAACTTAACACAGAATTTATGGTAACTTAAAACTGCAAGAGGTTTTCCTTTTTCAGCCCTCAAAATTCTTGTTTGAATCCCATCCTACAACTGCAAGTATTTTTTCGTCATTTCTGAATTACATATGAATTAGTGAGCTGTGATGGCGACTTAATGAAACCATTGTCTCGACAAACAGACCACTGAATTAGTTTGTCATTTACAGATTCTGACCTACCATAGCCAGATTCATTAGAATGAACACCCGTTAAAATTTCTTCAAACAAAAAACACTTTCAACACACACATTGTTAGCGCGACGGGAAATATGCTTAGCGACATTTCGTCCGTATTTACGTTTTGAGTTCAAATTTCGCCGTGGTCGACTTCGCATTTCATCCTCTCGGGGTCGATAAAATAAGTACCAGTTGATCACTGGGATCGATCGTGTTATCCTCCCTCCCGAAATTTCTCACCTTGTCCCAAACTTTGCAACACCCACACACACATTTGTGTATACGTGTCTGCGTGTGTTTATAGACACACTTGTGTATGTGCACACTCACACATACGAAAATATACTGACAAAACAACTTGTCGTGCTTCCTGGAGGAGTTTGAGATAGGTTTAATAAATATTCTATGCATAATTCTATATAAATATTATCAATACTTGTATTTTCTGAAGCATTTGAACAGATCAGGTTGAAATAATATTTCAATCGCGTCTGTAATTAAACATGACATAACAACAGAAACCCCACAATCTAGAAAGAATGATTCCCTTCCAGCTGTAATGAAAGAACAGCATGATTTTAATAAACTCATTTTAGAAACGACAGCTCAATAAAACATACAAAAATAGAAACAAAGTAACTTTAATTTACTGTGCAATCTTATTTGTTGACTGTAATACAGTATCTGTTCAACCTTAAGCCAGCAATCAACGAATTTAATTGTGGAATTTCTATAAAATAAAATTATGTTATATTTATGGTAAGTCAGACAAAAGTGTGTGTATATATATATATATATATATATATATTATATATATATATATATATACATACATATATATATATATATATATATATATATATACATATATATATATATATATATATACATATATATATATATATATTATATATACATATATATACACATATACATATATATTTATATATATATACACATATATACATATATATTTATATATATATACATACATATATACATATATATATTATATATGCAGTACATATATATTATGTATAATATTAAAATACACATAGACACAGACACACACGCACGCACGCATATATAAATATATATGTATGTATGTGTGTCCGTATGTAATATACATTACATGTAATATTATATATATTGCAGAGAACGGTTACTGTTTAGAAAAACGGAAGAGATGTCTAGTTTCCGCTAGATATGAAACCAATGGTTTTTTTCTAAACCTACTTTACACATACACAAATATATATATAATATAATGATAATAATATAATAATAATAATAATAATAATACAAAGTAAGAGCAAAAGAATAAGACTATTTATATATATACATATTATTTATATATATATATATATATATATATATATATATATATATATGCATACCGTAATGACAACCTTTTACTGTTTGTTCTAAATTATAACACAGACACACACACACACACACATATTTATATATATATACAGTATATATACACACAATATATATGCAATATATATAAACAATATATATATATATATATATATATATATATATATATATATATATATATATGCAGCACGGATGTTTGTCAGTGAAGAGGTCGCGGATTTTAGCGACGAAAATATGTTGACAAATTAAACTTAAATGGCTTACAAACACCTTCCACGCTGCAATTGTTTTCGTTCCAGCACACGATCTCAGATCAAATCACTTGCTATGCGAGTACATCTCCGTAATATATATATATTATATACAGTATATATTATATACATGATAAATACAGATAGTGTACTTCGAATAGTATATATAATTTATACATATACAATATATATTGTGTATATGTTTTATATCATAGATTCTGTATCCTTTTATTCTTTTAATGGTGTCAATCATCGGACAGAGGCCATGTCGGAACACGGCCTTGATTTTTTTTATATATTTTGTTGTCGCTTTGTGATTGGAAATTGGTCGATGATCGAGTTTCTAGTTGCTGATCTCCCCTGAGTGTGTCATTGAATGATTGGTTGGTCCGGTATCGTCGTTCGAATTCATCCAATGATTTTTTAATGTTTCAGTAGAGGTCCCTTTTATATTTCTAATCTCTTTGGGACTTCTGAATATTAGACTGGTACAGTAGAATGTTTTTGCTCGTGAGTTCGAGCATTGAAATTCACTTTAATGCCGATGTTTGGAACATGCCCCACCCTCAGGATCTTCCATACGTATATAATTGTATATCTCTCTCTTCGGCATTGAAGAAAGAAGAATCGTAGAATTTTCAGGCGTTCCCGGTAATTGAGGCCATTAACTGAAGTTATTTTACTAGTGAGTGTTCTTTGTAACCCTTCAATTTCTTCTATGAGACCGGGTGAATTTGGGTACCTAAGCTGTGAGTAGTAATCTAATCTGCTCAGAACTATGGTTTTCCATAGTGTTAGTATAACTACCGGTTCTCTTGTCGTAAGGTTCACAGTATCCATCCTGTGAGATGTCTGTATTTAGAGGTCAGTTTGGTGATGTGACTGATGAAAGATGCATCATTTGACATGATTATTCCTTAATCCCGTATATCGTCAGTGTTCTGAACCTCGCGCCATATATTGGGATTTCTGTCTATTCCTTCCATAATGAAGTTCTTGAAATTTTGATGTATTAAATTTCATATTTTTATCTATCCATTGATAAATGATATTTAGGTCATTTTGGAGTATGATGGCATTTGCTGGAGTTTGGATTGCCGTTGATATTCTTTTGTCGTCATTAAGTGGGCCGATTGCACTTGTGAGCTTATGACTGATAGGCTTATGGTAAATAATAATGGTCCTGGAACCGAACACTGAAGTATACCGCTTATTACGGATGACCTTGCTGAGAGGTAACTGTTGGCAGCAACAGATTGATTCCTATCCCGTAGGAAGTCAAAGAGCCATTCTCTAAGTTTTCCTATGATACTAAGATCCCTTATCCTAAGATAGATGACTCTATGATCAACCTTGACAAACACTTTAGCAAAATCAAGGTGTATGCAGTCAGTGTCCTTTCCATTTAGGAGATTATTGAGAATAGTGTTATGGCGTTATAATAGTTGTGTTAGGCAACCTCGTCCAGTCCGAAAACCATGCTATGTATTATCTAAGAGGTTGTTTTCCTCATGATATGCAGTTATTCTGTTTCGGACAAAGCGTTCTTCAATTTCAGATGTGTGTGACGTGAGAGAAACTGGTCTGTAGGTTTTAGTTTCTGCCCTGCTACATCCTTTATGGATAGGTGTTACTGTTGCTTCTTTCAATAGTTCTAGGAATATGCCGGTTTCAAGCGACTTTTGAAATAGTAACTTTAATGGCTTGGCGAGTCTGTTTTTGCAAGTTTTCTATAGTATGGCTGGGAGACCATCTGGTCTTGGTGCTGAATTTCGATATAGATCATTAATAGCTGTAACTATGTCTTCTTCCATGATATCTAAAATCTCTAGATGTGTCTGTGCAGTTGAATTCTGGGGATCAAAGAATTCCTTTGGATTATGCACTATTTTGTCAATCATAGGTTGAAAGAAGGCACTGTTGCATTGTTGACTCAAGAGTGCACATATTTGTGATGAATCATTAGTATATGAGCCATTTTGGTCCATTAGTGGGCCATGCTTAGCAACAGGAAAAAAGAATTTAGGACTAGCTTTTATATTCTCCACTGCTCGGTGTTCCTTTAGCGAAGTTTTTTTTCCTAAGATATTTTGAGGTCTAGTTCCATGTTCCTTATTTTCTTACATTTTTTCGCAATCCCGTCTGTAGAGAGAGCTAGATTCTTCAATTGTTTTGTCACTTTGGTTATATAATAGTATATCCAATTTATAAATATACATACATACATACATACATACATACATACATACATACATACATACATACATACATACATATACATATACATATGTGTGTGTGTGTGAGTGTGAAGTGAATTGTGACAGTCATCTTAGTGTGTGTTTCAGTTAGTTATTTGTTCGGGCTGTCTCTGCTGCAATTCATATACTGCCAAGATACACTTTCTATTCCATTTATTTCATTACATATAATAATACCAACGCGTTGATTGGTGGAAATTTTAGATCGACGATGAAATGTGTTTAAGCGTTTTGCGTCTCCAGTAGAAAGTTAACAAACTAAGAATTTAGCATGTAAAGCATCCAATACACTCCTAGTTCATTTTGCTATACAAATTCATAAGATTATTTTGTTCATATATATGCTAATATATATCAATGTATATTAACGGTCAAAAGGATGTTCAATATGTTCCCTTGAGAAGCTATATCTCTTAAAGATCTTGAGAGACTCCTACGACTGTGTAAATTTCAGGAACGAGATTTTTCTTTATGTCCGCATTGTAAGAAATACATCATGGCGGAATTTAAAAATAGGCAACCGGACACATCGTAAAAAAATTAATATTTTGCTTACGTTTTCTGACATTCGTTTATTGTAACGTTGGTTAATCCACTGTGTTTTTCTTTTCGTCTTCTTTCTTATAAAACCTTCCTTGTTCAGACGCAATTTGCTTTAAAAGCAACTGACAAACTGTCTTGTACTTGGCTTGAAACATGGCGAAATAAATTAATGTATCGTCTAGAGAGACGTGGCTAGGTATATTTACAAGACTTGTATACACTCAGTGAAGTTTCACATAGCGTCGTACAGTTATCTTTTGCTATTTCGAGCAATCATTGGTACCTTCTTGTATCACTATTTTCTAATTATATATATATATATATATACATATATATATATACATATATATATATACATATACTCATACACATATATATATATATACACACACATATATATATATATATATAACATATATACATATATAAATATATATATACATATATACATATATATATATATACATATATATATATATATATATATATATATACACACACATATATATATCTATGCATATATATATTTATAAATAAGGATAATATCGATATTATCAAGTGGCCAGCATGGGAAAAATACCATACAAAGGTAATAATTTTTTACAACTAAAAATAAGGGTGTCTGAGAGACACCACTATGCCGAAATAGCAGTCAAAACCCTGACTCTAAGAACCACGTTAAATGTTCATATCGCACCATGAGATATGAACATTTAACGTGGTTCTTAGAGTCAGGCTTTTGACTGCTATTTCGGAATGGTGGTGTCTCTCAGACACCCTTATTTTTAGTTGTATGCATATATATATGTATATATGCTGTGTTAGAAAGGGCTAGCATATTATGGGTGTGTATATAGGTGCAATGCGCTTTGGGAAAAGCCTGGATAATTACGACTGGTAGAGCTCTGATTATATGTTTACTCGACGAAAACAAATTTGGTGATAAATAACGACACACTATTACCACCAAACGGGTGTTGGTGGAGATATAAACGTTTACAAAATGGCAACTTGAATTCGTTGAGGCGGCGTATCACTCGTAATTACATCAAAACATTCAAAAATAGGTGCGGGATTCAGTTACATAGTGTTTCCCAGGATTAGCTTCTTTTTTATTGCACCAGCACATTTTCAAATCTCTATGAATGCATAAAAAAAAAATAAAATAAAATGTCAAATTACGATTGCACGTTTGTCATTTCAGTGAGGCAACGTCCATTTTCAATTTAGACATTTATCATTTGTATTGATTTCAGAAATAAAATGCCCGATTTAATAAAATATTAATAGTTCAGGCTGGGTCAAGATTCAAGTGTTTGTTACATGCTGCAGGGAAAGTATTAATTTCTCAGAGAAGACCTTTAGCGCAGCTTGTTTTTTTCTCTATCCTTGTCAAAAAGAAAATTTCCTGATGTCTTGAACCATTAATAAATTATTTTTACTAAAAATAATTGCAGTTGAACTGGAGAATTTGATGAATTGATAACGATCCATATTTTTCTCTGAAGTGTCTGTTGATGGTATTTTGCTGCTAACGCTACAATGTACATATGGTTCAGGGATGAAGCGTTCAGTGACTAATTTTGTTAAGTAGTAAATAGGTAGTTGCTGTTTTGTAGACTGTCGAAATAAAAATAAGGAAGCCTATACGCGATTGGCACGGACTACTAAAATAGCAGAGAAGTCTCTCTCAAATTACATCGAACTTTATTACATAGTGTAGGCAAGGCTACAATGAGTATTAAAAAAAATAAGGGGGAAGGTCTCAATTGGAATGCTTTTGATCAAAAATCTTTCAGTTAGGGCCGATGAATGGTTAAACATCATCTGTAAACTCGAGTGAAGATACTCTATTTGGTGGCTTGACTTTCTAATAATAGTAGCCAAACCTCCCTGGAATCATATCATACGGCTGGAAGACATATGGTTTAAGTTCGTTCAAGATGTCTTGTGTATAAAAAAATATGAATTGGTTACAATTGGAGCGCATTTTCTGGATCAGGTATGACATGGAGCTAAATAATACAACAATCGCTGAAATAAGCAAAGAGATTTAAAGAAATTTGGTCAATATTTTGGTCATCCGCGGCGTTATTGAGTTTAGTTCCTTTTGATGGCTTGCATAATTTGATCATAGTTTCTGAAACGCTGAGCATGCAATATATTGAATATCGTTATATCTGCAAGATGCTTTTTCAATGTTTATGTACATAGACACACAGGAGTGGATATTTGGTAAGTAGCTTGCTTACTAACCACGTGGTTCCGGATTCAGTCCCACTGCATGACACTTTGGGCAAGTGTCTTCTACAATGGCCTCGGGCCTACCAAAGCCTTGTGAGGGGATTTTGTAGACGGAAACTGAAAGAATCCCGTCATATATATATATATATGTTTGTGTGCCTGTGTTTGTTCCCAACCCAACATTGCTTGACAACCGATGTTGGTGCGTTTACGTCCCCGTAACGTAGCGGTTCGGGAAAATCCCCTGATAGATTACGACTAGGCTTACAAAGAATAAATCCTGGGTCGATTTGCTCGGCTAAAGACGGTGCTCCAGCATGGCCGCAGTCAAATGACTGAAATATAAAAGAATAAAATAATACATACACACACATACATGCATACATAATACATACATACATAAATACATAAATACATACAATGCCTCCGCCATCATTGTATGGGTATGGTGGAATCACCATTTAAAAATATGATTTTATCCATTCTTAGTTTTGTTTTACACCCCCTCACACATATATACCACACCCGTATTTTCCATCTTTCTCTTCGTCTACTCCTTCTTCGCCGCCTCCTTCCTCGGCTACTGTTTCTCAAACAATCAAAATGCAGAACCAGCATCACTCATATTAAAGATTTCTTCAAATCTGCTACTACCTACCTACCTACCTACCTACCTACCTACCTACCAAGCCATCACAAAAGTAAACGATAGAGAGAGAGAGAGAGAGAGAGAAAGGAAAATGTCCACTTATTTGAAAACTATGGAAATATTAAAAAAACCCATTTCATTTGCAAATACCGATAGGACACAGAAAGTGTGCCTATAGCCAGCTGGAGGAGATGTTCTGGGGCTACAAGCTACAGTAACATCCACCCTTAGTGGTTAGCCATATTGAGATGGCAAATATACCTCACACTGTCGTGCAGTTACTGTCTATACCTCGTTCAGAGATTTATTATCATTTCATTTAAGTTTTCCACAATGTGATGGTCTTTCATGCTATACTCTGAGTTGAAAAAATCGCAAAGACTGAAACCGGTGCTAGATTGTTCTTCATGATAAAATTATTTTAGCATTTTCTATCTTGTCCAAGTTTTCCTTATATATATATATATATGTGTGTGTGTGTGTGTGTGTGTGTGTGTGTGTGTGTGTGTGTATATATATGTATATGTGTGTATATATATATATATGTGTATATATATATATATATGTATATATGTATATATATATATATATATTTATATATTTATAAATATATATGTATATATATTCCTCCAGTTTAAAGTTGTTTTTATAACTCGACATAAAACAAACAATACACACGTACACACATGCACACATTCACACACACACACTTTATGTATGCATAAATATATGCCTATACATGTTTGTGAGTTTGTGTATATATAATAAAAAGAAAGCCGAACGTTTTATTCTCAATGCAATCGACTACATACTCAAAACGTCTCCCAACCCAGATTTTAAGAGCCTATAAAAGATTCTCTAAAAATGATATGCTATAAATTGGTCCATGGGATCTTTGCCCGGTGCTAAAGGTATCGGTGCCTACACAACAAAATGATATATGTATGTATAGCTATATCCGTATACATATTCATACATACATACATACATACATACATACATACATACATAGAGACACACATACACGTACATAAATACATACATATATACACTACTTCGAATGCCTCTGTCTCTCCCTCGTTATTATAAATATTTAATATGCAAGCCGTTCATTCAGTCATCCATCTGCATTTACATGGAATGAACTGAAAACGAGAAGGGTGAGTTATTCATATGTTTTCCAAATTTATTAACTCACTTATCAGGTCTGTTCGGAGCAAAACCCACTCCTTGGTGATTTCAGTTCCACGAGAGGTTACAAAGAAAAAAAAAACCCTAATAGATTAATAATGAAATAAAGAAGTAAATTAATTAATGAATAGACAATATAATCTCGAGGCTTGTCGAATGTGTAATGATTTACTTTACTCGAGTTCATTATGTTATTTACCCTGTTTTCAGATTTGGCCTCGATCAAAAACACTTGTCTCAATGTTTGTTCCTTCGTTAATATATTTGCTTTGGAAATCATTACATGAAACCTGATTCTTAGTAACATTGTGAACCATAGTCATTTTATATTCATTATAGTATTGTTATGTAGTTGTTTTTTTATTTTTAAATAATTTTCTTACACAACATTGCCATCCTTTCATCATCTCTAAGTTGTCTTCAATTAAGCTTGGCTAATTACCAACTTGCTAAATCAGTTCTCTTCTATAAACAATTCATAAGTGGTACAGCTTGCTAAATCGATAGTGTAAACTATATTGTTTTGTTTGAAACGTCCATGATTCAGAATCTATGGCTAACAGAGAGCTGTTTGCAAGGTCAAAATGTTTAACACTAGCTGGCTTAGTACATTTAACTGTAAATATATATAATAGATAAATACAGCCTGTAGTTGTAAATGTCAGAAGCTCTGCATGATAAATGAAAGCAGGTGTATGGTATTGCGGAAAGCACAGGGGAGCTGCTATATGATTTAGCTTTAGATCACTGATTAGTCGGCTCAGTTTATTTTGTTTTGAGAAATGCACCCCCAGCACTGATTCAGTTATATGAGCTCTATACCGCGGTTCATCTTATATTAAACTATCATAGGTAGCATCAAATTGGACTTCAAGTATATCAGAAAATAAGTTTTATGTTACCTAAAAGACGTAACAATAATATGAATAATATATTGAACAAGACCATGAAATTCTACTAACTATTATGAAAATAATACTCAAATAAATTTACCGTAGAATACAGATAGCTGCAAAATCCGAGTTGAATTCCAAAATTAGGACTGATGTAACTAATACCATTTTCGTTTCTACTGAGTACGGGATTTTCAAGGTTTTTAGTAAATGATTACAAAAATCTGTAAACTTTTCACTTGTCAAACTAGAAAAGCAATCGGAGAGCGCAGACCTCCGCCAAGTAGCTCATTTCCACCCATATACACGCATGCTGAAAATCGCCCAATTTCCCAAACCAACGCCGGCAAAAACATAACTTCATTGGCGGTGTTAAAAAAAATAACATAGCCATATGATTTAAAAAAAAGGGAATTTCCTAACTCCGCAGAAATGCCTGCGTCTCCCAATATTGTTTTCTTGCTGGGTGTGGTGGAAGGAGGTAGTGCCCGTGACCTTTGCAGGTTCTGTGAGACCGGCGAAACTGATGCCTATTTCTTTACTACCCACAAGGAGCTAAACACAGAGGGAACAAACAAGGACAGATAAAGGGATTATGTCGATTATATCGATCCCAGTGCGTAACTGGTACTTATTTAATCGACCCCGAAAGGATGAAAGGCAAAGTCGACCTCGGCGGAATTTGAACTCAGAACGTAACGGCAGACAAAATACGGTTACGCATATCACCCGGCGTGCTAACGTTTCTGCCAGCTCACCGCCTTGGTGAAACTGATAGCATTAGTGTTTTGTTTAGAGCGTTGGGCTCACAATCAAGAGGTAGTGAGTTCAATTCCCGGACCGGGATATGTGTTGTGTTCTCGAGCAAGATATTTTATTTCACGTTGCTCCAGTTCACTCAGCTGTAGAAATGAGTTGTTATGTAACTGGTACCAATCCGTATTGGCCTTTCCCTTGGATAACATCGGTAGCGTGGGTGACTGCCGGTCTTCCATAAACAACGTTGCTCGGACTTGTTCCTCGGAGGGAAATTTTCTAGGTCCAACCACATATTCATTCTTGACCGAAGGGGTTTTTCTCAAACTGAAACAAGGAACGAAGAGAGAGGGGACTCCAGAAGACCAATGATGTTGGAAGGAAAGAAATGAACACAATATGAAGTCTTCGAAAAATAAATACCATAATATAAATATAAATAATTAGCGTACTGGTTTGTGCAGCGCCTGAAAATGATGGACATAAAGACGAGGAGACAAAGCAATAGGTCTGTAAAAAGGTTGATGAATACGTCTTAAGATATATGTATGACTGTTTGTATGTATTTATATTATTGACTGTAAGTATTTAAATACTTATAAAAGTATGCAAGTATATTGCTGCAAGAAGGGTTATACTACGTGTGTATATTTATGAATGTGTTTTTGCATATAAACATATAACAACGAATCCGCACATGAAAAATACTGAATGATAATTGTTTCAAGTTTAGGTACAAAACCAGGATTTTTCTGCAGGGGGCGTTAATTAATTAAATCGGCCTCACTGTTTCACCAGTACTTTATTTTATCGACTCTGAAAGTCTGGAAGATAAAGTGTACCTAGCGGGGTTTGAACTCATAATGAAAATACTATAACGGTACAGATACTATAAGGCATTGTAACCGAAGCCCTAACGATTCTACCAATTTACGGTAAATAATGGTTTAAAATTGTGGCACAAGCCCATCAATGTTAGGAGAGGGTTTTAGTCAATGCCCATCAATGTTTTAGTCAATGCCCATCAATGCCCATCAATGTTAGTCAAAGCCCATCAATGTTAGGAGAGGGTTTTAAATCGACCCTTGTATTTGAACCTTGTAAGGACTAAAAGCAAAGTATTTGAACTCTGAATAAAAAGTATTGGTAAAATGTACTTGGTATTTTGTACGAAGCTCGTCGCCTTACTACTCTAAATAATAATTGATGTTAGGTCAGAAATTTTGGTTGAAAAGGCTTGTTGATTAATATCGGTTATTTGACGGTTATTTTATTTTATCCGACTTGGAAAGTACGAAAAGCAAAGTTGAATTGCAGAAGATTTGAACTGGAACAAGTACCGCAATACATTTTCACAGACACTAAGAATTCTCCTGATTCACCACCTTAAAACAAGATACATATTTGCATGGCAGTAATCAATACAGAACTGAAAGTGCAGAAATTAAAGATGGTTTCTAAGTGTTCAGGCAGCCAAATTACGATATCGATTCTGTAATGTGACTAGTGATTAGGGAATACTCGACGAAGACTTCGACGACAACTACGATAGCCACGATGATAACAACAACGAAAGCAAAACAACAGTTTAAAGTTTAAATAACATAAGTGGCTTTAAGAGTCATGTTAACTATAATACAAGTTGATTGCTGAAAAATTGACAATCTAGGAAAATAAATATTTTAGAAAAGCGACAAATTATAGTATTCGTAATAAGAGCGTTAAGAAATATATATTCGTGTCACATATCTTAGAGTGCATTAGAATGATTACGGAGAAAATAGAAAATATTACCAGCATACAAATTTACTGCCTGAACATTTGAATAGCAATTCTATAGGGAACCTAAATATGAAAAATTAAAAAAAAATTGCGATAAACTGAAATAATGAGAAATGTATATGTACACACATACACACACCCAAACATTTATGTATATACAGGTATATATATATATATATATATGAATACGCATATATTTATATGTATATATATATATATGTATAATGTATATATATATGTATATATATGTATATATATATGTATATATATATATGTATATATATATTTATATATATATATATTTATATATATATATATGTGTGTATATATATGTATATATATGTGTGTGTATATATGTATATATATATGTGTGTACATATATATATATATGTATATATATGTATACATACATACATACATACATAAATACGTACATACATACATACATAAATACATATATATATACATATGTATATCTATATATATATATATAAACACACACACGTACAAAACACAAAACATATATTCATATATAAAGTTGATTTATAAAGACGTATATATGATATATAAGTACGTTTGTAGGTTTCCTCATCTATACAGATTCATACATAATTATCAGTTTACAGGTATCAGTATATAGAGTCACCTCAAACATTAATGCATATACGATAAGGACAGACATAGTTTTCTACAAATGCATTCACTCCTGATGCTATCTATCTATCTATCTATCTATCTATCTATCTATCTATCTATCTATCTATCTATCTATCTATCTATCTATCTATCTATCTATCTATCTATCTATCTATCTATCTATCTATCATCTAGCTAGCTAGCTAGCTACCTACCTACCTACTTACCTACCTACCTATCTATCTATCTATCTATCTATCTATCTATCTATCTATCTATCTATCTATCTATCTATCTATCTATCTATCTCTATCTATCTATCTATCTACCGCGAGTGTCGCGTTGCTCTCAAGCAACTCTGCCGTCCTGGGTCGACCTTAAGTGACTTCAACACAACCAAAGCATTCTATAGGGGTTTAGTGGAGGGGGTACGACGACGAGCTCGGGGCGAACCTGGACGTCGACGAGGAGTACCTGACCCGCCTGTTCGGGACGACTTTCGGGCCAGGGCCCATGGACAACTTCCAGAGATCCCTGGCCTGGCAGTGCTACCGAGAAGTGCTACCCGTTCGGGATAAGCTCTACAGACACGGCTCGAGAAACACGGGGCCGACCTGCCCGAGATGCGGTCAGAGCGACGAAACCGTTCTGCACGCACTCGTTCAGTGTCCAACAATTTCCGACCTGTGGGCTTATGTCGAACAACTGCTGTCACGTGTGGGACGAGTCGGTTTATCAGCTGAGTCTATCGTCAATATTGTCACGCCTCCTTCCTTCAAACGGGAAGGAAGAGCTATTTTCATCATCCTTGTGGCTATGGCGAAAGAATGTATCTGGTGGACGCGTCTGAAAGGATTGGAGACAAACACTTTCCTCTCTGGTCAATCTCTCATCAACTTCTTCAAGTACCACTTGAAAAGGAAAGTGAGAGTAGAGAGGCAAGTTTTGTCTAGCGAATGTTTTAAAAAAAGATGGGTGAATGTAGCAAGAATGGCACGTATGAATGACGAAGCCACCTTGAGCATAGTCCTATGAACCCAGAAATCGAAAACAGAGAGTTGCTTATTTGCAAAAAAAAAAAAAAAAAAAAGAAATATAAAATGTGACTTCATTGACCGAGGTTACCGTGGTCTTTTCCGTAGGCTTTTCTTTCCACGGGTAAACCTCACCTGTCCTCCCCTTTACACTTCATATTGACATTTCTGTGATAACGATCCCTATTGATCAATTTTTTTTTTTCCTCCCCCCTTTTTTTTTAACCCCCCTTTCTTTTGTCCTCTTTCTCTCCTTTTACGATCCCTTTTGATCGAAACTCCCCCTTCCTTTTTTTTTTTTTTTTTTTAAACCTTCAAAAGAAAAGCTCTACCTTGTAATTTGTTCTATCTGTGTGCAGCCCTGTGTGGCTAATAAAGAAACATATCTATCTATCTATCTATCTATCTGTCTGTCTGTCTGTCTGTCTGTCTATCTATCTATCTATCTATCTATCTATCTATCTCTCTCTCTCTCTCTCTATCTCTCTATCTGTCTGTCTGTCTGTCTATCTATCTATCTATCTATCTATCTATCTATCTATCTATCTATCTATCTATCTATCTATCTATCTATCTATCTATCTATCTATAGCATATGTGTGCATGACAAATTCTTTCTCTGTCTGTCTGTCTCTCTGTTTAATAATATTGATAATCCTTTCCACTTTAGGCACAAGGCCTGACATTTTAAAGGAGGGACTAGTGAATTACATCGACCCCAGTGTTCAACTGGTGCCTATTTTATCGACCACGAAGGAAGAAAGGTAAAGTCGCCGTCGGGGGAATTTGAACTCAGATCGTAAAGATGGACGAAATGCCGCTAAACATTTTATCCTGCGTTCTAACTCTTCTGCCAGCTCATCGCATACTACTACTACTACTACTACTACTACTACTACTACTACTACTACTACTTTTTACTATAAGCACAAGGCCAGAAATTTTTTCGGCGGAGTCGATTTCATCAACCCCAGGATTCAACTGGTACTTATTTCATCAACTCCGAAAAGAGGGAAAGGCAAAGTCCACCTTGGCCGAATTTGAGCACTTCTGCCAGCTTGCCGCCTTAACAAGAACAACAAGAACAACAAAAACAACAACAACAACAACAATAATAATAATAATAATAATAATAATAAATAGTTTCCAATTTTGGCACACGGCCAACAATTTCGGGAGATGAGCCAAATCGATTACATTGATCCCAGTATTCAACTGGTACTTATTGTATCAACATCGTCGGCGTCGTCATCATCATCAGCGTCATCACAATATTCGTTACAATCACAACCTTCACCGTCATCATTGAAATTATTAGCATCCTTTTTATTCTCCACTCCTCTCATTCTCCCTCTCTTTCACCGCTTTCTCCTCTTCTTCATCATCATTATTTAAGGCGCGTATC
>NC_043005.1:64154285-64191785 GCF_006345805.1 Octopus sinensis | reverse complement strand
CACAAACTAATGCCTATATCTACATGGAAATAGCGAATGCTCACATAACTATAAAAATGTCACTGCTTTACATTCTTTTTCACAAATGAAACATTAGACAAATATACAGAATAGATAAATACTGGCGGGAAAATCTGTATCAACAAAAACTGCTCAAGAGGAAAGAGCAACAGGGGAGACTAACCATTCCATATCCTAAAGATGAGGCTGAGATAGCTTGAAAAATAAAACCCTTAATAAAAAGGGATTAAATTTGTACATGGTCATGCTTTTAATACCGAGCATTCACATACACACACACAGAGATTTTTTTTTATATTTGAGTGCTGTAAGTACGGGATGGTTTCATGGAAAAATTTCAATTATTCAATTGACTTTAAGTTCTCAATTTTAAGAGTCTCGAAGTGGATACAACTATAAATAATAGCATGTAATTTATTAGGCTGAAAATGTTTGGATGCAAAATGTTTAAAGGCTACTTGCGAGACTGGAACCAGTGTTTTCTATATCGACATCATATCTAATTATCTTTTACGAACATTTGAATAAAACACACACACACACACACACACACACACACACACACACACACACACACACACACACACACACACACACACACAATTCAAATGTCAATAATTCTGCAAATACTGACACGGTAGCTGTCACAATTGCCTGCATGCAATAATTTTGTTCAAACATAAATAATTCTTAGAGCTCGTTCAGGTTTTAATTTCGTCATTATCTTTCTGTACAAACATAGTATTTGCAGCGTTAAGAAATTATTAGCAATAGGCGTTATAAGGTAAACATATTTGTTTTTGTTTCGAAGGACAAAACGCTTGGGGTAGAAAAATTTCCATAATAGGAATAAAAAGAATAATTTATGTGTCTGGCTGTTGTAAATTTAAAAGAGATGTGCGGCCATTGCCATTATAAATAATTCTTTTAATATCGTTACACCTCTTTCGTTAACGGTAGAAAGTTCCAGCGAATCAAAATGAATAATTAAATTTGGTATTTCGAAGCGGAACACGGATGGTCACGGCTGGAACGATGTTCAACTCAAGCTGTTCAAGAGTAAAACATTAAGAATAGGTCGTTGTATTTTCCCTTTTACTCGATATATTCATAATCAGAAAGGTTTTGGCACTTTTTTCATGATAACCTCAGTGGAAAAACAGTAGCATGCAAGACATTTTTTTTACTTGTCCTCAGTTATTGCTAGTGGAAATTTAGAAAGAAAGAGGAAATAGAGGGTTGATGCAGCAGGAACGTGCACCAAGCTACGACTTTACATCTAGCCGGGATATATTGTCTCAATGCTTGCAACAACGATGGACTTTTTTTAAAAAAAAAAACACTCACGAACACAAAGATGCAAGTTTCGGAAGTCAACGTGGAAGTGTTTCGCTGTAGCCTGAACTGCTAGTAATAGAAACCAACATTTTTCTCAAATCACATCCTATCATATTGAAAAAGCAAGGCTACATTGACTAATGTAGACCTAGATATATTATGCCTGACTAAACGTATGGAATGTCATTGTTCATGTGTTTTATCTAGCAATAGAAGTACAAGGCTTAACAATAAGGTTCAGAAATGCTGTATATGTCAAAAATACGACAAATAAGAGTAATTAACTATCATTAGAATATTCATGAGTTAAGAAACAAAATCAGAAAGTATTCAGAAAATGAAATACCATGGTGGTTGTACTTCAAACTCCAACAATATATGTAATTAAAACCATTTAAGAATGCGCTATCAAGTATCAATTATCTGTTGTTTAAAATAGCCAGCAACTGCAGCAGCAGCAACAGCAGCCGTCCAAGAATTTGGACCTGGAGATCTCCATTTCCAGCGACTTCGAGGGCCACCTCCAAGTAGCGTTGGGTGTCAACGAAGAGCCCTCGACTACAGCAAGGTGACCAAAGTTTTTTTTCTTTTCTAAGGTCTTGGGTCTCCCGCCCCTAAGCCCTAGACCATCACCTAATCACCCTTACCCGTCTTGCTGCTTAAAAACAACAGCAGCAGCAACAGCAGTGGAGGCGCAATGACCCAGTGGTTAGGGCAGCGGACTCGCGGTCGGAGGATCGCGGTTTCGATTCCCAGACCGGGCGTTGTGTATGTCTATTGAGCGAAAGCATCTAAAGCTCCACGAGGCTCCGGCAGGGGGTGGTGGCGACCACTGTTGTACTCTTTCGCTCCAACTTTCTCTCACTCTTTCTTCCTGTTTCTTGTCCCCGACTTCCTACGCAACCGCTGAACCTTGATGCGCATTCATCCATCCATCGATGCTCTCGGTGTCGGGGGTTGACCTGCTTTCTCTTCTGTGGCTCTTACGAATAGCAAAGGGCCACGCTTCGGACTTCTCCCGAGGCGTGATCTTGCGAGCTCTGAGACGAAAACCGTTCGCTCAACAGCAACAGCAGCAACAGCAATTTTTAGTAATGGAGTTGGTGTTTGGTGGAGAAGACATTAGTAATATTTGCTGTAATAGTTCTAAAAGAATGTAACGATGGCGGTAATGCTAGTAATGAGATTACGGCGGTGAGCTGGGAGAATTCTTAGCACGCCAGACAAAATACTTAGCGGCATTTCGTTCATTTTTCCCATCTGAGTTCAAATTTCGCCGAAGTCAACTCCGAGGTCAACTCTCATCTGTTCGGGGTCGATAAAAGTGTATGACTTGAGAACTGGGGTCGATGAAATCGACTTATTCCTTTGCCCTGAACTTGCTGGTCTTGAGCCAAAATTTGGAATCAATGTGGTGGAAAATGTGTAATAATATATATATATATATAGGATAGGTGCAAGAGGGGCTGTGTGGTATGTAGCTTGCTTACCAACCACATGGTTTCGGGTTCAGTCCCACTGAGTGGCACCTTGGGCAAGTGTCTTCTACTATAGCCTCGGGCCGACCAAAGCCTTGTGAGTGGATTTGGTTGATGGAAATTGAAACTGTATATATATATATATATATATATATATATATGTGTGTGTGTGTGTGTATGTGTGTGTGTGTGTGTATGTGTTTGTGTTTGTGTGTCTGTGTTTGTCCCCCCAACATCGCTTGACAACCGATGCTAGTGTGTTTACGCCCCCGTAACCTAGCGGTTCGGTAAAAAGAGCCCAACAGAATAAGTACTAGACTTACAAAGACTAAGTCCTGGGGTCGATTTGCTCGACTAAAGGCGGTGCTCCAGCATGGCCGCAGTCAAATGACTGAAACAAGTAAAAGCGTAAAAGAGTAAAAGAGTATATATATATATATATATATATATATATATACCTGTGCGTGTGTGTATGTGTGTATGTATGGATATATTTTTTCTAACAGCCAGTGCGAAGATTTGAATTGAGCTGCAAATTATAATAATCATTTCGAAATCACAAGTATACAGAGAGATTCTTATATCAAGCGGATTAGAGAGAAATTTCCCATCGACAATAGCCAACTATTGGCAGATATTACAGCAGAGGGAATTGAAATGAAATACTCACTGATTCTATAGTCATATTGTTGCATATAGTAATAAATTTTATACTGTTCTGTGGTACGTAGCCAGACGTAGCTATTGAAAACGCTCGGAACTCTGAAAGGTAGCCAGCACTGCTTTATTTTGAGCTTTTCTGCAAATTAACGGATTGCTCCTCTCTTCTAGCGTATCATTTTGCTTATCGAGGTGAAATGTTCCTCGTCTATATTAGCTATTTATAAGCTAGGTGGAACGGACCGTTGAGAGTTAAAATGTCCTTGTCAGGCACACAACATAGCGTCAATAGTGGATACAGTTCCATTTCACTTCTGACAATGTACAAGCACTCTATAGATTTAGCTAGAATGTATTGAGTGAAATAAAATGTTCTTCTCTCCCCAGGCTACATTTTACTGTTATAATGTTTTACTGCTTTACTCTATTATTTGTTGATATCTAAATTGAGAAAGAAAAGTGTACACAATAATGCTATGAACGACATAGTGGCATAAATGTAAAAAAAAGAAGAAAAAAGCTAATCAAACATATATACCTAACAAATGGGACAAGAAATGGGTTAGGCACGCAATCAGAATAATATATTATCGTGACAAGTCTGAGCCATTAAAATCACGAAGGATTCCACCATCAATAGAAAGAAATGTTTTATGATTTATTTTGTAGAAGACATAGCTTTGTAGCTGTAACTTATCGGTCAAATAGGAGGGTGCTAACATAATTTAATGGACCGGAAAATTTTAATTAATTCTAATTAATTTTAAATACGTACATAACTAGTAGAACCACTCATTATCTTAATGGGGTTGGCAGAATCATTAGAGTGTTAGACAAAATGGTCTAGTGTATTTCTTTCGGTCTTTTGCGTTCTGAGTTCAATTTCTACCGATGCCGAAAAAATAAAGTACTGGTGGCGATATTATCGACTCTTTCCCCCTTAAAATTGGTGGCCTGTTCCCAGATTAACCCTCAAACGACAGACATCATCTTCAAAATTTTTTTTATGGCTACGGCCATAAGGAAAGGAAAGTGAATATGTTACGGCACTTTTTCATTACGAAATTGTAAATTTTATTGAGCGCGAGTCTAACAATAGTTATAGATTTTGTACTCAAAGTGCAATTAAGTATAGAAATTACCCCTAAGAGATATCAATATTTCACACATATTGGTGCTAATCCTTTCCCGCTTTTTAATGGCTAAAAACAATAATGAATGAAAATGGTAGAAAATGAAACTAAATGAAAACTAGAATCGTGTATTATGTCTTAGGGTAAAGACACCCCTCAGTCATGAATGACCATGGGATTGCACCTAGAAAGCTACCCCCCAAAGCACAAGTGCAGGCAAGGTTGTTAAACGAAGACCAGCAGCCGCTCATGCATACCAGCCTCCCCTCTCAACGCCGCCGTTCAAGGGATACAGCTTGGAACCAGTGAGGTTGCGACTCATTTCTGCAGCAATGTGAAATAAAGTGTGTTGCTCAAGGACAGAACACACACTGTCTGATCCGGGAATCGAACTTTCATATCTCTGTTCTGCATTGATTTTTCCACCATTTTCACTCATGACAGTGAAAATGGTGGAAAAATGCCAGGGAGACAATCTTTGGAATCTGAATGAAAACTAGAATTTAGTGTGTCAATGAGACAACTGTTTTATATTTTTGAATAAAATTAAGTTAATTAGAATTTCATGAACACTGACTTTATTTGTTATTTTTCGCGCAGCTGAGTTCCTGCGTGCTCATATTTCTTCATTTGGTCATTCCTTGTACTATTGGAAAATATAGTGTCTTATATAAGTAGTTATTGATGGAGATCAGTCGAATTCTTTGACTACAACATATCAAAATATAAAGGAAGGCTTTTAAAATAAAAAGTAGAATGTTGCGTATTTATCTTACTATAATGTTCTAGACATCATGCTGTGATTTCATATCTCTGTTCTGCATTGATTCTATGAACAAGTCGTATGAAACCATTTTTATACTTTTATGGAGATATTTTCAGAAATATAACATCTTTTTGTTCGAATGCAAAAAAATTAACAGTCTGAGAGAGAGGCAAGTTTTTAAATGGTCTTAAAAACTTTACTAAAGGTTGGAAGTACAATTTATTTTCAATGATGTATCAACCATAAATAAGATTTTCTTAATCATGGGCGAGGAGCGCAAAAACATTTCACCCTTCTTTATCTGTACTTCTTTTCGTCTTCGTTTTCTTCTTTCGTTTGTGTCTTGCTTTTGTTTTAGTTTAAAATTATGTATAAAAAGTTGTTATACAGTTTCCTCAGTTATGGTTTACCAGCTTTACATAGACAATTAATTAATTGGATAATATGTATAAATAATGTTGATAATTTAGAAAAAGCAGATGACAGTAAGTTGTGTAGATTTGATGTTCCAAACATCATGCTGTGCTTTCATCTGTGTTTAATTCTGCTTTGACTCTCTTAACCACAAAACGGAAAGTATTTCTGTTTAAATAGCGTGATAAAATTTTCTCTTTCACATTAATGAATCATCAGAAAATAACGATCATCGATTGATCAAAAGCTCACTCGTTGAGTTCTGACATGAAGTACTATTGTGGTTATTTATCTCCAGATCAGCTTTGTGCAGACTTATGGTCAAAGATGTTGCAGGGTGGCTATCCAAGCTTCATTTTCTTCTAGTCACAAGTAATCACAATATGATTACAATAGGACAAAATTTATCATGTTTACTCTCAATCGAACTAAGGCCCTATAACCTCACTACCCAATGTGTCCCCACTTATTTTAGAATGTTAACGTGAGATTTGAGGAATATCTGACTGCTTTTTCTAGCATATTAAGTCACCTCGTAACGGAACATCTTGATGGAAACACAGTGTAATAGGGAAGTGATGAAAGATTCTTGAAAATCTGGCAATAAAACTGTTTGAAAATTGATTTTCAATCTCATGATGTGTCTATCTGTATGTAGCAACAAGAAAACATGAGATTTTAAATTAAATTAAACTCTATAGTATGGTACATATTTTTCTACCTTATATTCGTTCTTGTAAAAGATCTAATTTGATTTAATCTAATCTAATATTTAATGTTTCTAGCTGAACATCTTAACCATTTACTTTATCATATTGTACAAACATGTAAAGAGACGGAATGTGTTCTACTATAGGCTGAGTGTCATGAAGGTAACTAAAAGTTCACTTAGGAGTATCTAGATACAACCAATATCGGTCAAAGTTGACCATGTGCCTACTCATGTATGCACATGCAGGCTGGGCACGATTTCAAAGGAAGACTGGCAGTTGCCCATAGCTGCACATCTCTTATCTCTACGATACTGTTGTAAGAGAAAGGCAACTGGCTTGGCATGACGAAGGCTTCTGGCCATTGGGTGCTACGTCTTCGGATAACTGAGTAAAAGCGCACCAGACTGATCACATTAAGTGGTTATCTAGCGTTGTTTGAGGCAGATCCAGCCGATTTCCTTGAACCTTTCCAAACCCAGGATAAGTGTTGGGTTCATCACTTCGATCCAGAGACAAGGGACTATCCATGCAGTGGAAACACTCCTCCTCACCTGCTCCAAAAAAAGCCAGGGTCGTTTCATCTGCAGGGAAGGAGATGTCCTTAGCTTTTTGGCATACAAAAGGCATCGCGATTATTGACTATCTTCAAAAGGGCCACGCCATCAATGGAAAGTACTATGCCAACTTGTTGAGGCAGTTACGAAGAGCTATCAAGATCAAACACTCAGGAAAATTGACGAAAGGATTCTTATTTCATCAGTATAGTGACTCCAGCACTCGAGACCTTGCTTTCAAAGGCTACTGTGTGTGATCGCGGCTTTGAACTGGTTGATCAGCCTCCACATTCTTCTGATTTGGCCCTGCTTGACTATTATCATTTACACAACAGGAAAAAACACTTGACTGGGAATCAATGTCGCAGTGATGATGACGTCATCTACTGTTGATAACATTTTTTTACTAATATGATGAAAGCTCCTTCACCAATGGGATCTAATCTCTGCAACATCGATGGAAGGAATGTGTGAACTGGAAGGGGATCTATATTAAAAATAAACCTCATTTTTGTCACATTCTATGAAAGTATTCTGGTGAGTCTATGAACCTTTCAGCTGAACCTCGTAGTTTGGCACTAGTGTTATTGCAGTATTGCTGTCACCATGCAAATAGCCAGAACTGATACCGCAAATCATCTTTCCCGATCCTCTAACTATTCTATTCACCCCGCTGGCTTGGCACATGAAATATTTATGACACATTTCAAAGTCGCTTTAAATGCACGCATAAGTTGCATGATGTATTGATTTTGTAGCCAATCTTCAGCATCTAATTATCCTTCTAGAAGTTATCGTTATTGTTACTATGGAGTTTCAGATCATCTTTGATCAAGCAGGCCTATACTCAAACGCATTCCTAATGCGACCATCCAGTGCTTTCAGAGAATGTCTCTAGGACTACGTAATCCAATGTCCCTTTTACTTGTTTAAAATGACAGCATGTAATTTGAAGGATATTTTACTACTGTTGCTAACAGATCGAGTGATCATGTAGAAACTCTAACGCATGAGTAGAATCTCTAAGGTGTAGGAGTGGCTATGTGGTAAATAGCTTGCTTAGCAACCACATGGTTTCGGGTTCAGTCCCACTGCATGGCACCTTGGCCAAGTGTATTCTACTATAGCCTCAGGCCGACCAAAGCCTTGTGAGAGGATTTGGTAGACAGAAACGGAAAGAAGCCCGTCGTATATATGTATATATGTATGTATATATATATATATATATATATATATATATATATATATATATATATATATATATGTGTGTGTGTGTGTGTGTGTGTGTGTGTATGTTTGTGTGTCTGTGTTTGTCCCCCCCAAAAGCTTGACAACCGATGCTGGTATGTTTACATCCCTATAACTTAGGGGTTCGGCAAAAGGGACCGATAGAATAAGTACTAGGCTTACAAAGGATAGGTCCTGGTTTCGATTTGCTCGACTAAAGGCAGTGCTCCAGCATGGCTGCTGTCAAATGACTGAAACAAGTAAAAGAGTAAAAAGAGTAAAGAGTACTTATATTATCATCCTATTTTAAAGGTCGCAGGTTTATTACAAGAGATTTACCTACCTCATAAAGCAAGTTGATTAGCTATGCAAATACTCCTTTCATTGGATTGTTTCAAATAAATGTATGCTTATTTTAAACAACGTACATATTATATGAGTCTTTTAAGAATATATACTATTTTTAGAGTCAATATTGGACCCTGCATCAAAGGGGAAAAATATTAGTTTCAAATTTTGACACAATGCCAACAATTTCGAGTCGATTACATCGTGTTCAACTGGTACTTATTTTATCGACCGCGATGAGGATTAAAGGAAAAGTCGACCTCGGCAGAATTTGAATCCAGAAGGTAAAGACGAAATGTCTCTGAGCATTTTGTCTGGCGTGCTACCAATCCTACCAGCTCACTGTCTTACTTAGTGTGCTGACTGACGTTTCTGCCAGCTCGCCGCCTAATCTAAGGGGCAAAATATTAAAAAAGATATTAGTTTGCATTCTAGACTACGGTATTTCTTTTCTAACTATAAAAAAACCATTTATTTGTTTATTGCCCACAGAGGGCTAAACATAGAAAGGACAAACAAAGACAGACAAAGAGATTAAGTCGATGACATCGACTCCAGTGCGTAATTGGTACTTATTTAATCGACGCCGAAAGGATGAAAAGCAAAGTCGACTTATGCAGAATTTGAACTCAGAACGTCGCGGTAGACGAAATGCCGCTAAGTATTTCGTCCAGCGTGCTAATGATTCTGCCAGTTTACCGCTCTCTAATTATTAAACATTGTCGACGCAGTGTAGTCAGATGTTTAAAGTGCTCGTCACACAATCACAAGGTTATGGATTCGGTACCAAACATGTGGTGTTTGAATGTGGTTTTTAACTATATCGTCGGGTCCATCCAATTCTCCTGATTGAAAACAGATAGAAACTAATTGGAAGCCTATCGAATGGATAGCACCTGTAATTTAAATTTCCAGTCATGTCATATCCTGTGTCCGACTGACGGACGCTGATTCCGCTTCAGTCTTATGTTAGTCGACGCGTGTCTTTGGATTTTCATGCTAATTGAATGTGCATGTGGTGTGGATGATAGAACAACTAAATAAATTATCGCTGAAACCAACGGAGATCAACTCTTTGACATAAGTAATATCTTAAATAATTGGGACTAAAATATATTCTGCAACACAAAAGCTATATAGAGTTTATCGGAGAAAATATAAATGTTATACTAAGCAAAGGCGCATGTCAACTAACTATATCTTTGCTAACTTCGATTATTACAAATGAGTTATTCTTCTTTTTCCCTGATATGGTGAGTCCAATTTTTTTTCTTGGAATTCCTACATTTTGAAACCATTTTGAAACTAACACTGAACTGAACCGATGTGATTAAATTTTTCTTAGGCTATTCATTATGTACGACTGTATATATGTATGTGTCATTATTCAGTTTTATTTCAAGATTTCTTTCCAATAGAGAAAGAACCGGTTTATAACCTTGATACAAGGCTCCTTCATTGGAATTTGAACATCAACAGGGTATGTATATATGTATGTATGTATGTATGTATGTATGTATGTATGTATGTATGTATGTATGTATGTATGTATGTATGTATGTATGTATGAATGTACACGTACAGATTTGTATGTTTTGTGTTATGTATGCATTTTCTTGCATATAAGTTCATGTCTGTACATGCTAATATATACTTAAATGATAAACTTCTGGAAAGTTTTACAGACTTTTACAGTTCTATTGATGGCTTGGATTTTAGTCTTCGAATCAGCTTTCTTTTTTCTGGTTTTGAGAAGCCGAATTCTTGAAGATTGAAACTTAGACAGTGTATTTACATATTCCAGTGCTCCAATAATTACAGGTATAAACCTGAACTTGTAATGCGGATATGTGTATGTATTTATGTCAGGTCATTCTTAATGCTACTTGTAACATGCACCTCAATACACTCTGTTGCATGGTCAGTCTGTCGGCTATTAAACTGGCGACCCTATCAAACTTGCTTGGCAAGATATATGGTTTTTATTGGACATCCTGTAGGATGGAAAACAAAAACTGTCAACGGACAAATGCATTCATTAGAGTCAATAGTCATCCAACAGCTGAGAGCGAGAGATCCCTAGTCTTTGTTTAGACATCTCTCTAGGAGCTAGGACATGGAAATTCCGAAGCCGGAGATTTTGCCTTTTGTTGTTTATTGATTGCTTAGCTTTGTAGATGAGAGATTTAGCGGCGTTGTGCGACCTGTTTTTGATATTAATTCATATAATATACATCACAGATATTGATGACAGCGTTGTTTTTAACATCTAAGATAAAATGATTTGTCAGTGATGGTCCTATTCGTCTAGGAGTTGACAGCCACTGTGTATTATATACATACAATATATATATATATATATATATATACATAATATAGATAAATACACACATACATATATGTACATATATATGTATATATATGTATGTATATATATATATGTATATATGTATATGTACATATGTATATATATATGTGTGTGTGTGTATGTGTGTGTGTGTTTGTGTGTGTGTGTGTGTGTCTGTGTGTGTAAACAACGCAACACCAGGAGAAATAATCAATGTCCACGTCATTTTAATAAGCAACACGACTGTAAATGAAGCATTTTGACAGGTGAATAATCACTAACGAGACTAGAATAAAGATTTAGGCGTGTAAAGAATACAGTACAGCAGTTAATTACGAGACAATGATCTAAGATGAATAAAATTAATAATGTCAGGAGGGCTTATGTCAGTAAGAACAATTATACAATTGAAAGGGAGATGACCGTTTCATATGTTACTACGTTTCCATTAAAATATCATTTACATCTGTTAATATAAACCGAAACTAAGAGACACTTTCGTAGGGCTTGCTGCAATACCAGAATCAACGCCAAGACACCGACAACCGGCGAGAGGAATGAAATACCTGTCTTTCCTTAAGAATAAAGTGGCTTTTCTAAACCTTCCTCATTCCGTCAAATGGCCTTAGAATAGTATAAATGCCTTTGTCAGGGGTTACCATAGGAACATGGCTACCTTCTCAGTAACCTCAGATCGATATAGGTGTGGTGGCCACCAACGAGAGATCAGGAACTCCGGACGATGAGTCTTCATTCCCATTTTCTATAGAAACGGGGTGTATGCCTCTTCAAGACGACCGGGTTTGGGTAGTGGAGCCGCTGTTTTGTTTCGGAGAGGTCTGAATCAACCTTACTTGGAAGGTAAGCCGGTGGTTCTGGACCTGAGCGCAGGAGTGGGTTCAAACTAGTAGCTGTCTACATCCTGACAGGGGTTGGGAAACTAAATTTCTTCGGGAGTCTAAGGTTTTCCTTGGAATAACTTGCTCGTGGGAGTTAGTGAAATTTACGTTGAATGAGTGTTTGGACTGTATGGGGCTAGCTGATAGGAGGGTGGTCTACAAAAGCTTTGCAAACCTGATCGGACGTTTCCAGCCGATTTCATACAAACTATATTTCCCAAACGTGCCAATATGAACATATGTCATATGTCATATAACATATGTGGACATAAGCATTTCATCCGTCTTTGCGTTCTGAGTTCAAATTTCGTTGAGGTCAACTTTGTCTTTCATTCTTCCGGGGTCGATGCAATCGATTACTGCACCTCCCAAAATTACTAACCTTGTACCAAAATTTGAAACCACCACCATCATTATCATCAGTAAGCTGGTAGAATCGTTAGCGCGTCAGTCACTAATTCTTAGCGACATTTCTTCCGTCTCGTTACGTTCGGAGTTCAAATTCCACCGAGGTTAACTTTACCTTTCATCCTTTCGGGGTGGATGAAAGAAAATACCAGTTAAGTACTGGTGTCAATAGTATTGATTAATACCTTCCCCCTCAAAAGTGCTGGCCTTGTGCCAAAATCGCCTAAATCAGAAACCATTATAATTAACACCAGCATCACCAAATTATTGCAAACAATATTACCATTATTAGAATTTCCATTGTTCAGCTTCATCTTTTCAAAATCTATCATTAACGTAAGAATATATCCTTAGGTATAAACATTCATTCGCTTATTTGCAACAAAGACATCTTTCGTTAGTTGAAGAGATCATCTTATGCGAATAACATAAATCTAAACAAAAGTCTTCTGAAAAGATTATATTCGTAGATCTAGACAGTATATCTTTATCAATAGCCACCTGATCACAGACAATTGTAACAAAACGTATTTAGTCACGATGTGAAGTTAAGCCCTACAAAGACCGTTTTAGTAGTTAGGGACAACAATTGAACCAAACGGTTTCATTCTTGTATATAAAAAATTCATTAACATTTGCTCACTTAACCCTTCAAAGTTAATAGATGCTAATGATAACGTCTTAAGGTTGCTTGCAAACATATAAACCAATACGTTTCTAGATGCAAATAGCTTGTATATTGGTTGAAGTCTGTCGACCGAACATTAATGAACTAAATAACTATAAATCGTTGTTTATGAATATGCATAAACATTACATCCTCATGTTTTTAGTGACTCAGTAGCTTTGCTGATCATATTTAGTTAATTTCAAGGCAGCGAGTTTGCAGAATCGTTAGCTCGCCGGGCGAAATACTTAGCGGTGTTTCGTCTGCCGTTACGTTCTGAGTTCAGATTCCATCGAGGTCGACTTTGCCTTTCATCGTTTCGGGGTCAATAAATTAAGTACTAGTTACGTGCTGGAGTCAATGTAATCGACTTAATCCGTTTGTTCTTGTTTGTCCTCTCTATGTTTAGCTCCTTGTGGGCAATTAAGAAATATGAATCGTTAGCACCCCCGGGCAAATGCTCAGCGTCATTTCGTCCGTCTTCAAGCCATGAGTTCAAATTCCACCGATGTCGACTTTATCTTTTATCCCTTTCGGAGCCGGTAAAATAAGTAGCAGTCAAGCATTGGGGTCAATGTAATCGACTAATCCCTACCTCACCAAAAACTTTTAAGCCTTGTGCTTTTAGTAGAAAAGAATATTTAGTTAATTCCAATACATTTTGCTTATGTTTTTTAATGCGTTGCTTTGAATCTGGATATGTTTATCTTTGCGGAGATTCTGTCTTTTCGCGAGGGGAACAAAAGGATGGAGAGTGAGAAAGATTAGGAGGAAGACAGAGCTAGTGCTTTTGAAGGGGGAGAGAGCGGAAGGTAGAGAACTATTGAGTGAGAGAAAGAAGGGGAAAGAGAGAGAGGGAGGGAGAGAGAAGGAGAAAAAAGAGAGAGAGGAAAACAGTTAGAGGAAGAGAAAGATCAGAAAAAAGAGTGAGAGAAAGATAGTGAGAGAGAGAGAGAGAGAGAGAGAGAGAGAGGGAGAAAGCGCGGATGGTAGAGAGAGAGATAGAGAGAGAGAGAGAGGGAGAGAAAATGAGAGAGAGGAGAGAGGAAAACAAAGAAAGAGACTCATGAAGGAATAGATAGACACTGATATTCTTATATTCTATGTAGGTAAACTTATTAAATTAAACATAAAGGGAGAGAGAGAGAAATGAAAAAAGAGAGAGAGAGAGAGAGAGAGAGAGAGAGAATAACAAAGAAACTGAATGAACGAGACAAAGAAATAGAGACTAATCTATATTTTTCGATATCTAGGAAAATAAACATAAATAAGAAAATTTCCTTTGTTTAGTGATATGGATTATTAAGCTAAAACTGTGGTTTGTATTCAACAATTAAGAAGATAAAACTTTAGTAACTGAACTCTCCTGTATTATTTATAGAAAATAAGTATTACTAAACTTTGTTTCAAAAGACAGTGTTAGGGAAAAAAATAAATTAAAATTGGCACTCCGTCGTTTGCGACGACGAGGTTTCCAGTTGATCTGATCAACGGAACAACCTACTCGTGAAATTAACGTGCATGTAGTTGAGCACTCCACAGAAACGCGTACCATAGCTAAGTTGGCGAGCTGGCAGAATCATTAGCACGCTAGGCGAAATACTTAGCGGTATTTTGTCTGCCGCTACGTTCTGAGTTCAAGTTCCGCCGAGGTCTACTTAGCCTTTCATTCTTTCGGGGTCGATTAAATGGGGTCGACATAATCGACTTAATCCGTTTTTCTGTCCTTGTTTATCCCCTCTGTGCGTAGCCCCTTGTTGGCAGTAAAGAAATAGGTATTTCATCTGCTGCTACGTTCTGAGTTCAAATCCCGCCGAGGTCTACTTAACCTTTCATCCTTTCGGGGTCGATTAAATAAGTACCAGTTACGCACTGGGGTCGATATAATCGACTTAATCCGTGTGTCTGTCCTTGTTTGTCCCCTCTATGATTAGCCTCTTGTGGACAATAAAGAAATAAGAAACGCGTACCATAGTTCTCAGTTCTCAGGGAGATTCAGTGTGACACAGTATGTGACATGGATAGCTCTTTGAAGAAGAGGTACCACTCATTTTTGCCGTGTGAGTCGATTGGAACAACGTGAAATATAATATTTTGATGATTTGTTTTCATAGAGGAAAATGGGAAATCGTACACGCTTGATTTTTCTCGGGGGAAGAAATGATGTAAGGTAGACTAAAGCTCATTGGTTGTCAATGATAACTGAAAACGGCCAATCCATCTAGAAAATTAAGTTCCCCAGAAAGAAGAAGATTTCAGATGATGGTTTTAAGCTTCAATTTAAAGTTTCAATGGCATTATAACCTTGCAGAGAATAAATGATGGATTTGTATCCAAGTTTCACATTGTTAATGTCCTAAAGTTAATGTCTTAATGATAAAGTCTACGCATTTGTTATGGTAAAACATTCTTCATACTTCTGTTGTATGATTTAACATGACTGTCCATTGATATTCCAACCAATTCTTAAGAATAGTAAGAACAATGGATAATAGGATCTTAAACAGAATAGCAGACAAGATAACAACGGTTGGAATGTGTTTGATGTAAGGTGAAATAGGGCCGACTTAAGGATAAATATCGATAGCAGCAGCACTGAAGAAAACGAGTCAACGAAGGAGTGCCTATGTGGTTACTCAATCTGCTAGAAATAGCAACCAAATCTCCCACAAATTACCTTCTACAGTCTTCATGTTTCACTTTGGAAAACATCTCAGTTTGACTGCCAGCTCTTTCCCTACACTTTTTATGGCTGTTTAGATAACTATTAATTTTCATACTCTTATACATCCATCGATACCTCTTTTTAACAGTTTGGTCTGGAGGAAGGAACTTTGCTGTAGTCGGCCTGCGAAGATCGTCTGTGACTGATGGGGTCAATGTATTTGATGCTTTTTTTGAGCAATTGAAAATCAATGACTGCAAGAAAAACACGAACGAGGAAGGATTTCCATTGGATAAACTACCTAGAGATCAAGGAAGGAAAGATCGGTCTTAATTGTTAGGGCAGCTAAGGGGTTGTGTACATAATAAAGTCGACGAAAGCGGAGGAGATCACTGAATCTGGTGGGCCTAGATGAACATAGCACGAGAACAATCACTCTAGAGGAGTAGAAACTACTGTGCCAACAGCAGAATCGAAAGAGAGAGAGAGAGAGAGAGAGAGAGAGAGAGAGAGAGAGAGAGAGAGAGAGAGAGAGAGAGAGAGAGAGAGAGAGAGAGAGAGAGAGAGAGAGAGAGAAAGTACATCTGCAGTTTAGATGTTGGAATGATTTGTGAGCGACGCCATAATGATAATTCGGATGGCATAACCATTTATTTTTATTTCAATTTTATCTGATTTAGTAATCTGATCCTTGCAGAAATATAACACATTGTTGACAACCATGTGTAAAACTCGCAGAAACAGGGTTTCTGTGAATCTTTAACACTAAAATATTGATGTACATCGTTAATAATTCACGTCAGCAAACGATGTTTATCTGTGAATTGAATAAATATGCTATACGAAATGCATTTAGGACTATTATTCCATCTAGAATTCACACTAACATATGAATTTACCCATAAGCAATGTTCAACACGGCAGAAATCCGTTACAACTGTTTTAAATTACATTGCAACGTAGCAGGGATTGACAGAAGGTTAAAAATAGTGTTGGGCATTTATCGCAATTGAAACTACAAGAATATATATGTTGTAGCGCTTTATGTTGATCGCCCTCCGTCAGACTCCGTCCTATTTGTGAAGATTCACTCGTATCTAGTTATAGTTGTTACTCTTCATTTATTTTAATATTTTTCATAATCTATGGGAACCAACATAGTTAGTTTTTATTATTGCTTAGCATTTATATGTTGATATTTACTGTTTTTAATTTTTTGATATTTTATCTTACAGCTTAATATAAGATGTTCTGTAGTGAGTCCCCTACTTTATTGTTATGGATAGGAAAAAATAAACCACGCTTACTGGTTTATCTTCTGACCAAAGACTCAGTTTGAGTGTTTTAGTTGTAGTGTTTGAGTGTTTTAGTCTGCTGACGAAAAACAAGGGTTCAGAGGGCTGTAATGTCAAATTGGGTGACGGTTTAAGTCTACTACACACAGAATATTTAAACCTCTGTTTAATTGGCTTTTATTTATGACTATCCTGTCTTAGTGGACAGAATATTTAAACCTCTGTTTAATTGGCTTTTATTTATGACTATCCTGTCTTAGTGGACACAGACTCGACCGAGTAGTTAAGAAGTTCGCGCTGCAAACGGGAGGTCTCATGTCCAATTTTACTTGTGTATCTTAGGCAAGTACATTTACCGTAGATCCGTGTGTGATCCAAACTTGATGAGTGGATTTAAATTAACGGAAACTATGGAAGCCAGGTGGATAGGCCGTACATATAATTCAAAGACCCATCCTTGTTATGTTTGTGTCACGTCGATTTCTCTCGAGAGGTAAATGAATGAAAGATTTCTCTGTGAAGTACTCTACTAATTTGCACTCTGATTGAATAAGCTGCTTAACAAATCGATCGAACAACTGAATTCCATACATTGAAATCGACTGTAAAGTTCATCACCCACCTTTGCTGTGGGTTATGCTGTTTTAATGTTTAGAACTCAAGAACGCTTTAGAGACGTTAATGTTTTTAAATGACATTAAGTGTGTCAAAGGATTTCTTTGTAGCTCCTTGGTGACGCCTGAAGAGGATGGAGGGGCTTGCCAGGAGTAGACTGTTCTATTCATCTCTGCATCAGTAGACAGAGCTATGTCATGTATAAAGCTGCTCGAACAAAATAGTACAGTTAGTAGTTCTACTGGATAGTCTCATAGTTGGCCATATCTTGGTAATCTTGGGTTTGTAAAATATGGTGAGTACAAAGATAACGTAATTACTCTATTAAGAAGAGGAAGGTAAGTTGTCGTTTTGAAAAATTCTCTTTATTCAACGTAGATGGAGGGAGCTAAGAAAGAAAAAAAGGGAGGATTAAAGAAATCGATGTAATACATCAATCTGCCAAAAAATTCAGATTCAAGAAATAAGACACGTAGACTGCATAGGTGCGCAACTTTGAAAGTTTTCCTGCCAAATATGATTAAAGGTTTTGCAATGCCAACACGGTGATAATGAGAAGGATGAAGATAATGAAGACGACAACGAAGATGATGAAGATGAGGATGATGGTCAAGACAACTACAAAGTTGATGATTATAGGGATGGTGATGACAATGACGAAGAGAATGACGATGCGAGTAGAGACGATGATGTGATGACAAAGACAGTGAAGACAACGCCAGCATCGATGATTGTGGTATTAATGATATTAATATCGATAGTAATAAGGGTGATGATGAGGATAACAAGAATGATGAGTAGACGACAATCACAGGGATGATGATGATGGTGATGATGGTGATGATGATGATAATGATGATGGTGATGATGGTGATGAAGATGATGATGGTGATGATGATGGTGGCGATGATGGTGGTGATGATGGTGGTGGTGATGATGATGATGATGATGGTGATGATGATGGTGGTGGTGGTGATGGTGGTGGTGAAGGTGGTGATGATGGTGGGGATGATGATGATGATGGTGATGAATATGATGATGATAGTGGTGGTGATGATGATGATGATGATGATAATGATGATGAAACGACGACGACAACGACGACAACGATAATTATGATGATGAGGATAATGATGATGATGACCACGACGACGATTATGATGAAACAACAAGAACGGTGACGACGGCGGCGATTATAATGATTATAATGTTGATTATGACAACGGTGATGATAGTGGTGATGATGATGATGAAAAGTCAACAACCACGGCCATTGGTGCTGATAAGAATAATGCAGATAGCTGCGACAAGAATGATGATATATCGTTTGGCTGTCTGCTCAAATTTACCTTATGATCAGATAGTTCGAGGTGAAATGGTAGAAACTGAACGAATCAATCGATATGTGCAAATATTTCAGTTGAGATCTTTTAAATTCATCCTTTGATCGACGCAAACTAAATTTTGCAACTACAAACGGAAAAATAGACTCCTATTTCGTTATTATGTACATTTGAATTGATATGTCCGTCTGCATAAAGCAGAAAAATATAAACCTACGGACCTACTAAGTTACACACACACACCTATGTATGTACATATACATTCGTACATGCATTCATGTATACACAGTCACATATATACACACACATATATGTATATACACACACAGACAGGCATACACACAGAAACACACACACACACCTATGTATGTACATATACATTCGTACGTGCATTCATGTATACACAGTCAAATACATACACACACATATATGTATGTACACACACACACAGAGACATACATGCACACAGAAACATACACACATACACACACACGCCTATGTATGTACATATACATTCGTACGTACATTCATGTATACACAGTCAAATACATACACACACATATATGTATGTACACACACACAGACATGCATACACACAGAAACACACACACACACACCTATGTACGTACATATACATTCGTACGTGCATTCATGTATACACAATCAAATACATACACACACATATATGTATGTACACACACACAGACACAGACATACATGCACACAGAAACATACACACATACACACACACGCCTATGTATGTACATATATATTCGTACGTGCATTCATGTATACACAGTCAAATACATACACACACATATATGTATGTACACACACACAGACATACATGCACACAGAAACACACACACACACACCTATGTACGTACATATACATTCGTACGTGCATTCATGTATACACAATCAAATACATACACACACATATATGTATGTACACACACACAGACACAGACATACATGCACACAGAAACATACACACATACACACACACGCCTATGTATGTACATATATATTCGTACGTGCATTCATGTATACACAGTCAAATACATACACACACATATATGTATGTACACACACACAGACATACATGCACACAGAAACATACACACACACACGCCTATGTATGTACATATACATTCGTACGTACATTCATGTATACACAGTCAAATACATACACACACATATATGTACGCACACACACACACAGACATACATGCATACAGAAACATACACACATACACACACACACGCCTATGTATGTACATATACATTCGTACGTACATTCATGTATACACAGTCAAATACATACACACACATATATGTACGCACACACACACACAGACATACATGCATACAGAAACATACACACATACACACACACACGCCTATGTATGTACATATACATTCGTACGTACATTCATGTATACACAGTCACATACATGCACACACATATATGTATGTACATACATACAAACACACACACACACACACACACACGTTTATGAATTTGTATTGCAAGATTCCTGATGTGAAACCGTGTTTTAAAACAAATATTGTTATATTTCAGGCTGGTAGTTTGATATTTTTTTTTAAGAGGTGTGTGTGCAAATAAGTACGCGTACTATATATTCGTTCTTCACTCGTTTATTACTGTTCTTTTTTTTAATCTTATGTCTATCGTCCGGAAATCTTTTGTCACACATCTGTAACTTCTTCAGCGATTTTTTCCGTCCACGTGGATCCTCCTACTCCGCTTAGTGCATTCTGTCCTTCTATGATGTGTACCCGTATCTGTACATGCGTTTGCATGTGTATCTGTGAGCGGATGTGTGTGTGTGCGTGCGTGTGCGTAGCGTGTCTATGTGTTTCGCATGTGTGCTTATGTATGTGTATATGAGCTTGCCCGCTATACTGTTTATATCCGTACCCTTTCTATTTTTGTTCTTGGTGATACTTTGACGCTCCTCTTCTGTTGCTGTTCCTACTGTTCTTGGCCTTTACTTTCCATATTGTTCTTCTATCTGTCTGTGTTTGTGTGTTCGTATATGTTGGTGCCATCGTGGTTGTTACTGTTGTTCGTGTTTTTGTTGTTATTGTGAAATTTGTGAAGTTTCTGTATGTGTGTTTGTGCATGTATATGGGTTTGCTTACAATGTTGTTTGTATCCGTGCAAACTCATATGCTCACCGGCCATATCCAGATACACGGACGCCGCCAGTTTCACGTCCAATCACGCGGTCAAGTAATCTCCCTTTACTGATGGAAGTGATGTCGCAACGGAATTGACATTATTCACTATAACACCATGTGACCATCCTCGACAAATAACAACCCATCTTTCGGTAGCCATCTTGCACTTCCCGGATCTCTTCATTCGGTCATTATAGAAGTATGAATGAGTTTGCGGATCTTGAAGTAGACGGGACCGATTACAATTCATAAACGTGTGTGTGTGTGTCTGTGTGTGTGTACATACAGATATGTGTGTGAATGTATGTGACAGTGTATATATGAATGCACGTACGAATGTATATGTACATACATAGGTGGGTGTGTGTGTGTTTCTGTGTGTATGTGAGTGTGTGTGTGTGTACATACATATTTGTGTGTGCAAATGTTTTAAATTATGCATATATATATATGAAAGAAGGTTTGAAAATGCAATTTTAAAATTTCATTTTCAAACCATCTTTCATATATAATTCCAGTCGTGCGGTACCTTACAACTCCACTTTGTTTTATATATATATATATATATATATATATATATATATATATATATATATATATGTATGTGTGTGTGTGTGTGTGTGTGTGTGTGTATGTATCTGCAAATGTGTATGTTTTAAGTATGTATTCTCATGTATATAGTTACATATCTAGACTGTTCATATATATTTAAAGGATATATTTCTGCAAAGTTTTATAGATTTTTACAGTTCCAGTGATGGATTGTATCTGTAGTCTGCGAATTACCTTTCTCCTTTCTGGTTTTGAGAAGCCTAATTTCTCAAGATCGGTATCTAGGCAGTGTGTTACATATCCCAGGGCCCCAATAATTACAGGTATAAACCTGATCTTGTAGTCTGGATAGAGTAACTCCAGATTTCTCAATAGTTCAGCATAGGTGTTCTCTATTTCACTGATCTTCACCTTTACGTTAATAGCAGGTAATTTCCACAACTGTGCACAGTTTCTATTCTCTATCCCAAATCATTATATTAAGTCTGTTATACTTAAATTTTATTCAGGCCTTCACTGGTATATTCCACCAGTATTCCCTTTTATTATGAGTGGCTATGGCTTCTACCATGTTGTGGGTTTTTATTTCTTACTTCGACACTTGGTGGTTAAAAGATGTTGCCGAAGGGATATGATGCGACATTCAAAGGCACTTGAATCGATATTAAGCCTCTGCCGCCTTGTTTTCGTTTTGTTGAAGCCGTCTACGTTGCTCTTTATAGGGAATTTATGTGTGCTTGTTAGTATTTTTCGGGTTTTCACATCAATGGCTCGGTTCCTATCAAGCGTCCAATCAAACAGCCCAAATGTTGGTATGGTACTGACATTGTGGGCCACTGTTTTATTGAATGCAGAGAGTTCTGAGGTTCAAACTTTTTTTATTCGGCTATAATATTCTTTAGTGACACGTGTTTTGTTACAGGTGCCATTGAAAGATATATTTTCATCCACCCCTAGATATCTGTAACATTCCTCGTCAGATATAAGGGAAACAGTCAAATCATTGATCGAGATGTTACTAGTCTGGTTTATAGTTTTCCCCCTTTTCACAACAATATAACATTTATCCTGACCAAACCCCAATCCTACATCCTTTGAGAATGTTGTAACTAGGTCAAGGCTCTTTTTCATCTCATGCATATTGTTTGTAAAACGTTTTAAGTGATCTACAAAGAAACAGTGTGTAATTTTGGTACTTCTGTTTCCTTGTGAACCAGTGAGATATCATTCAGACTTTCTTAAAATGAATGACAAGAGGTTTACAGAAAGTATAAACAACATCACAGAGTGGCTGTCTCCTTGGAATATGCCTTTGCGGTATTGAATTCTATCGGTGATAATATAGTGGGGAACAGAGTCAAAAGCTTTCATGTAGTCTAACCAAGTTAAAACTAGGTTCCTGCTATGCTCTCGCACTTCTGGCATCACAGTTTTGTTGATTAACAATTGCTCAGCACATGCCCAGAATTTCTTGTTATTGGTTTCACAATGGTGCTGGAGAGGTTTAAACATGCTGTATATATCTTATACATTAAATTCTGGCATGCAATTAGCTGGTAGTTTTTTGCCATGTGGGTAGTTCTGAATTGGGGATCAATACCAGTGTGGTATGCTACTATTCCCATTGAGAGCTTGCTGGTACCGATTGATAAGATATGGTCGGTAGAATGTTAGCGTCTTGTATCAATATCCAACAATCAAGTCTCTTCCAGGTGCATCTCCATCCTGGAGTTTCTGAATCATTTTTTCAAGGGTTTCCCCATCAATGTTGTATGCCTTGGATGTAACGCAGCAGCAATATTTTTTCGAATTTCTTCCAGCCTCAGAGCATCTTGGTTAAATTCCTTCTCTTCACTCCAGATTTTCCTTCAGAAGGAGTCTATGTATTCTTGTGAAGGAGCGTCCGTGATATTTACTGCTCATCCTTCATGTCTCTATATACTGCTGCCTAGTTGCAATTAAGTTTTTTGTATGTATGTATGTATGTATGTATGTATGTATGTATGTATGTATGTATGTATGTATGTATGTATGTATGTATGTATGTTTCAAATGTACCGAAAACAAAAGATATAGACAGTTGATGGAACAACAATATGTTTTATTTTGACGCCCAGGAGAAATGGAAATGTCTTTGACGTTTCGAGCCTACGATTTTCGATAGGAAAAAAAATCTGAAGAGGAAAAAATGAAGAGAGAGAGACAGAGAGAGAGAGAGAGAGAGAGAGAGAGAGAGAGAGAGAGAGAGAGAGAGAGAGAGAGAGAGGGAGAAACGGAGAGAGAAAAATATATTAGCTTCCGTTGTAAGCATAGGACTTACATGAACGTATTCGTCCATCCTCTTTTCCCAGCTGGTCTGCTTCTATTGACAGTAATCAGCCGGAATACTTCGATCCTTCCATGAAGACTTTCACAGGATCATGAGTCTTTTCTTATTTTTGAGAGGTCCTCTAAGGAACATTTTATTTTTTCCGAGACATGAATGGGTATTTAGATTCGAAGCACTGTGAGTCCGAGCAGACATTGCAAGGCATTCAGGCTGAAACTCTAACCATTTTGTCAGTTCATTGCTATTGTACGTATCGATGGCGCGCGCACACACATCTATACATGTATATATATATACAGTTTTAATAAAATAGATGGAATGAGTAAAATATTTTATAATGACACGTTTCGACACGATCTGGGTCACTTCGGGTACATCAATAAAAAAAGTCTTACTAGAGATTTTCTGATTCAGTTTTACGTACCGCTATATGTCCATCAACTTCGAGAATGAGTAAAAAGCAGAAAAATTGAAACGCAAAAAAGTTCAAATATTCATTAAATATATATAAACATATAATCTATATATTTTTATGTATAACTATGTACATATATATATAAATATATACGTTGTATATATGTATATATGTATATATGTATTTATATACACACGTAGTCCTGATTAAAGGCATTATAAGGCAAATGAATATTCAGCACTTGAGTGCAGAGTCTGTAACATTTGAAGTGATTGATGGATATTTCTTTGATTTATATCGCTTCTAATTGTTCCTTTATTCTATAGTTTTTCAGGTAATATGTCTCAACCCACCGTTTGTTATTGATTATTAAATTCACAATGGTAGTAACCGTTTTGTTTTTGTATTGTATTTGAATGACAAGTCTGCCATTATCATAGACTGGTAAGTCTTTGTTAATACTATGTCTGTGATGGTACCCGTTCTAATTGTGAAGTTTTTGAGTACACGATGATAAGGCTGTTGATCAGATTCTTGATCAGCAACACCTTGTGGCTTTGAACAAAGCATATCATTTCCTGCTGGTCGGGTTTATGCATCTAGAAATGAAAACCGAGTGCTTGTGTGTCCCTCTCTTCTTCCAGCTGTCACACCTTGAATGTTCGACTGAATCAAGATGGTAAGGCTGAGAGTCTGTATATATCTTATAGCGACTACATAGTCCTTTAAAGCAGTTTCTGAAAGTATGCCACATGCTGTGAAGTAATACTCGCCAAATGTTGCTTAATAATGGAAGATCGAAGCTTTTAGTAACAGTGTAAACTAAAAGAACTTGCAACGATTTACGTACATACATACAATCATACATACAACATACATACATACATACATACATACATACATACATACATACATACATACATACATACATACATACATACATACAAGTGTGGAAGTGCATCCCTTGACCAGGTTTGCATACATGAGGCTGAAAACACCCTAAGACTTGGAAGGCAGTTCATTGAGTGAGTCTCTTTCTCTGATAACCTAGAATATATGCCCAAAGAGGTCGCACGACTCTACCGCAACGTGTCGTCAGATGAAAGGATGAACCTATATGAGCAGAAGACTATGCATGGATATGTTAGTAGGAAGTTCCGTGATGATAGTAATATCAAAGCAGTTTATCATGGAGTACTAGCTGGATTACTACCTCCCACTTTCAAAGGTATGCATTTGCAACCCAGGAACAAGAAATATCAACCAAATACCTGATGCACAAAAAGGTTTAGAGATGCAGGAAGAGTTGTAAGATGTGACAACCGGTGCAGACTTTGTGGAGTTCATACTGAAGATATCACGCACATCTTAAGCAGTTGTCCGAAAATGTCATCACGGTATTATCTACTGATGTTGTAACTAGAACACTCTATAATAAAATCCCTCGGAAGGATACTCCTGAGGAAAAAGAAATAAGAACCCACAATATGGTAGAAGTCATAGCCACTCATAATAAAAAGGAATACTGGTGGAATGTACCAGTGAAGACCGCAATAAAATGTAAGTATAAGAGACCTGATATAATGATTTGGGATAGAGAATGGAAACTGTGCAAAGTTGAGGAAATTATTTGCCAGCAGATGCTCATATAAAGCTGAAGATCAGTGAAAAAGAGAACACCTATGATGAACTATTGAGAAATCTGGAGTTACTCTTTCCAGATTACAAGTTCAGGTTTATACCTGTAATTATTGGGGCCCTGGGATATGTAACACAATCTTGAGAAACTAGGCTTCTCAAAACCTGAAAGAATAAAGCTAATTCGAAGACTACAGATCCAATTCAGCACTGGAACTGTAAAAATCTGTAAAACTTTCCATAAGTTTATCATTTAAATATATATAGGCATGTCTAGATATGTAACTATATGCATAAGAATACATATATAAAACATACAAATCAGCTCATACATACATACAAACATACACACATACATACATGCATACATACATACATACATACATACATACATATATACATACATACATACATAAATGCAAAAATACCAGTTCTTGATGTTGAAATTCCAATGAAAGTGCCTTGGACTTAGGTTAGAAACTAGTTCTTTCTCTATTGGCAAGAAAACTTGAAATACACTGAATAATGACATATATACATACATACATACATACATACATACATACATACATACATACATACACACACACACATGCATACATACATACATACGTACATACATACATACATACATACATACATATACACGTATATGAATCAGATTTTCCCGATCAGAAAATTCAGAAATGAGTATAAACTTTATATTTTAAATGTACAGTGTATTGTCATCTATTTAGTTCACAAATTGCTTCAATGTTTAACCACATTTTCTTCAGAATGTTTCTCAATATATCTATATTCGTTGATTGTTAAAATTACAATGTTGACAAATCTTTTTCTTATTATATTGGAACTATGAGTCATGTATTCTCACCGGCTGTTTCTGTTATTACTATGTCTGTATATTGATTTCCGCATGTATAACCAAACATCTGTTTATATATGTATGGATATATGTTCGCTTGATCTGTTTTATACATGTGTCGATGTGTATGTACGATATCGTATGTGTGTTTATAAGGACATGTCTAAAAACGACTGTAGAACAATAACACGAATTCTATACTGCTGGAGAGAAATTAAGAAAAAAAAGTAGAGAAACTGTTATATTTCATTTGAAAACTAATAAAATATTATTTTGATTAACAGAATGAAAACCGGAACAAAATTCAATAAAAGTTGTACCTTTCACTAAGAAAGTTAGTTTTAAGTACTGAAAATAAACATAGTCTTATTAAAAAATGCCCCACCAGTTACATTAATATTAAAACTATATGCTCTAAATTTCATTAGCGTTACGTAGTATATCAGAAATATTTCAAGGAAAGATCGAATATTAGAATATATATTTAAATACGCCAGTGTCTACATAAATATTTAAATTAAATATTTAATTAAGCTAGTAAACATTAGTTTTATCAATCAGTTATGTTCCTCAGTTAAATGTAATAAATTTAGGTATTTAATATTGATTTTATATATGCTATTAGAATGTTCATATTAAAAGAAAGAAAACTGACTCAATCTATAAAATTTCATATTACTAGTAGACATATGCTATAGGGTTCTTGTCATTGATTAAACCACTGTAACTCATACTTAATATCCATTGGTCGTTCAACTTAAGCATACATTTAGAAATATTATTAACTACATTTAAGGCGGTGAGCTGGTAGAATTGTTAGCACGCCAGGCACGATGCTTAGCGGCATTTCGTCCGTCTTCATATTCTGACTTCAAATTCCGCCGACGTGACGTTATCTTTCATCCTATCAAAAGGGATAAGTACCATTTGAACACTGAGATCGATGTAGTCGATGTATCCCCGAATCTGAGATTGCTGGCCTTGTACCAAAATTTGAAATCAGTATTATGAACTAGATTAAGGATAATGTCTATTCCGTTAAGACCTACATTAAGCTTTATGAATATATGACTAAGTCTAACTGCCAGTTGGTGTTAAACATGAATTTCAAGGGTTCTTACTATGTGTAATCTCTGACAAGACGCGGAGTTACATAAAGTTTTATAGATAATGAATTAGTAAATGTTGTTTTAGTGTTTAAAATTCTAATAGTATGTATATAATTAGCACTGAATATTTAACCTTAGAAGATTAAATAGTTATTATTATTAGATATAATTAAGTTACCTGAAATTCCTTACTTAAATATCGGATTTGAAACTTTATGAAGCTTGCACTTTTCATATAAAAATGTCGAGACTTTTTTCACTAAGTAATAGTAAAGAAATTTTCTGCATATATTCTTCATACTAATATAGTCATAAGGACATTTTTGCAATGAGTTTGGCCTCATCATCGATATGATTATATTTATCAGTGTTTGCTTTATTATATTTACTAGCAATACTATTATGCAGCATCTTATCGTATTTATCATTCCTAAGTTCATATAAATTACAAATCAAGGCAGACACTAATAAATGTCATGATGCGGTTAAGCTCCTTGAAAAACGTAAGAAAACTGACAATAAGATAGGTAAAAGGGAAGCCTTGGTAATTTAAAAGGATCGAAGATCCCACTTCGCAAAAAGCCTACCTATAGACTAACAGACCCGCTCGAACAGAGATAGGTTTAGTAGCAATAAATAAATAAATAAATAAATAAATAAATGAATAAATAAATGAATAAAAAGAAATCTTAACGATAAGTTTAGGAATACTACTGAATTGCAGCAGTAGACAACGAGCACCACCAGCACCGTCATAGATGATTTAAGAACATAGGGATAAGTTTAGAGATAAGTGCGTACAGTTTGATATCGTAGGTTGTTGCCCCTCAATGTCAAGATACTTGCTAAAGAAAGAAGTCGAGTTTACCAGAAAATATGGCACCGTTGACCAAACAGAAACTGAGTAAATCTTGCATGCACGTAAACACTCCTCATTACGAAGGTTCAGCATGTGTAAAATACCCTAACCGGACGAAATATCCTGTTTTTGTTATCACTTTCACCCTCCGCAAAAAATCCTAAATTTTATTTAATTTGCTTTGCGGGAAGGACTGTTTTAATGAAGTCGCGTATTGTCCCTGCTTTCGAAACGCGGATTAGAGAAAACAGGGGACAAGTGATGAACGGAATGTTCTTTATGTTGCCTGTCGCGTTTCTCTGTTTTTCTTTCCTTGTTCGAAAAAAAGTTCGCTTTCTGTATTTTTGCTTTTTATGTTTTCGTTTCTCATTGTGTCTACGTCTTTTTGATGTCCTGTACCCATATATGCATGTATATATACATAGATATGTAGGTATGTACATATACGTATGTATATATGCATATATATATATATATATATATATATATATGTATATATATATATATATATATATATATACATACACATGTATATATGTACAGATATAGATATTGATATAGATATATATGTATATGTGTATGAATTCATTCAATCATAGATGTTAGAATGTACCTAACAATACATTTGAATAGCGCTTGAATACCTCTAGAAAACAATGTCGGTGCTGGCACTCTCTTAGAATAATACACGTTATTGTTCTATAGTAAATGGAGAGAGAATCGTCTAGACAATTCTAATGATGTTCTAGTCTGTAGCACAATGTCTTTAACACTTTATTGATATTTTAAACTGCGTTAGCGTTTATTGGTATATTCAAGTACAAATTCAATCAGGCTCTTTACTTGGACACACTACTTTATTTAATCATGAATATTGTCATTATTTTAACCGCTGAATCATATTAGTATATATATCATATTATACATATGAAGATATATAGAGATATATAGGCAATATTTTATCCGTGTCTTCCTAAATAGGGTGTTTGCAATATAAATATCTAACAAATTTTTTTTATTGATTCTGTGTGTATGTATGTGTGTGCGAAAACAAATATTTTTGAGGTAAAATATCTTAATTTCATTTATATGTCTATATATTTGTCGTCAACTCTGAACCACTGTGTCATTTCATCAAAACATCAAATTGTATACAAACGGTCACCAGTCTAATACAGATATTAGAAGACCAATCAGCTGATATATGATGCCAGTAAGATATGGTGGTTTATCAGTAAGAATTTCTACTGGTGCTGTTTAGTTGATGGTCATGATCTAAGTATGCTTTGATCGAAATTTGCTGCGATATTTAGCAGTTCGTGATACGGTGTAAAGAGTCTCACATTGCAACAAACGTCTGCTTTTGATTATACGTAGCTTTTAGCTTTGATAATATGTTGCTCAATGGCATTGGGGTGGTACGATAGGAGAAATTTCTTCATACATTAGGCATATATTCCTTTCACTTTATGCATGGTATCTTGTAGCAATTTATTTTTTAGTTGGAGTACTTCTCCCCTGTTCGACGATTTGTAAGATCGCTGAAACGAAAGAACGGCATGCTTCTGTGAAGTTCTGCTTTCTGCTCGGGAAAACAGCGGCCGAAACGGTTGTCATGCTTCAGGCAGCTTAGAGGGACACTGTGCTATGAGCAAAACATAAGCTTACGCATGGTTTTCACTCTTTAGGAATGACCATTTGTCGCTTGAAGACCTACCTCATTCAGGGCGTCCGTCGACCTCCCGAACGAATGAAAGCATTATGAAAATTTATGAGCTAATCTTGGATCATCTTGGAGGACCGTCACCGAACAATTGCCGAACTTGTTGATACGACTGGTGTGTCCTGCCAACGAATTTTAAGCGAGGAAGTGCGACTGGAAAGAATTGCGCCAAACTTTGTGCCTCGCTTGCTCACGGAAGATCAAAACAGTCGCGAGTGAACTGAAAGAACAGCTGGAAATTGCTCCGGACATTTTTTCGAAAGTCATCACTGGTGACGGAAGATGATAATGATGATAATAATAATTCTTTCTACATAGACGCAAGGCCTGGAAATTTTGGGAATGAAGCTAGTCGAATAAATTGACCCTAGTGCTTTACTGGTACATAATTTATCGTCCCCGAAAGGTAATGTCGACCTCGGTAGAATTTGAATATCAAATGTTAAGCTGGAAGAAATGCCACTCAGCATTTTACCCGGCGTGCCAAATCGCTGCCTTCATAATAATAATAATAATAATAATAATAATAATAATAATAATGGTCTCAAAATTTGGCACAGGACCAGCAATTTCTGATGTGTCTGTATGTATGTGTTTGTGTGTGTATGTATGTGTGTGTGTATGTTTGTTTTTAAGACGATTATATCGATCCTAATGTTCAACTGGTACTTAATTTACCGATTCCGAAAGGATGCAAAGCAAAGTCGACTTCGGCGGAAGTTGAACTCAAAACGTAAGGACGGACGAAATTCCGCTAAACATTTTACCCGTCGTGCTAACGATTCTACCGGCTCGACGTAACAACAACAACAACAACAATAACAATAATAATAACAACAATAATAATAATAATGATTATTATTATTATTATTATTATTATTATTATTATTATTATTATTATTATTATTATTATTATTATCATTATTATTTTTATGATGGAAGGTGGAAGAACCGGAAAACGAGAAAGAAAACAGAAAGAAGCAAAAAACGGGGCAATTAAAGTTTGTTCCCCTTTGATTGTAAAATATAGTGTCTTAGAATCTGTAGTACAGCTGTTCAATCTGGTGAGTGTGGCACTTTCCAATTCTGTTGACGATTTAGAAAGTGAAACTCTAAGCTACTATCTTTTTCAGCATTATATTTTATGGTCAAAGGGGAAGTAACACTAATCCAGCCTCCTTTTGCTTCTTTATGTTTTATTTTTCGTTTTCCAGTTTTTCAACCTTCCACCTTTTATATCTACTTTTTCTCGCCTTTTCTCCCTCTTTCTATTTCATCCTATCCTCCTATTTTCAGTTTGACATGTGGGCAGTGCCTGAGGATTGTACTAAGACACCAGACATGTTAAAACATACTGTCTGGCATGCTCTCATCACATGAAACTAACAGTAATACATAAAAACATATATTGTATATATTAAATAAACATATATTGTGTATATTAAATATATTATGTATATTAAATAATATGTGTGTGTATGTGCGTGTATGTGTATATATGATATTTATATCTATGTCTATCTATCTAGCTATATAGATATATACATACATAAACACATGTATATGAATACATACATATATCTATATGAGAAAATAATTTCAACAATTGAGGGCAAAATTAATTAATTATTAATCAATTTCACCAAGTGTTCAGTATGCAAAGGGACCATTCAAGGCGAATTCAAATTATTACATTATATAAAAGGGCTTAGTAAAATAAATTACTTTGCCGCATACTGAACTCATTAGAAATAGCAGCTAAAAAACTTTTTTAAAGCTATTTCTAATACTTAAAGAAAATCTCTCTCATATATAGTGTTTGCTTAATTCAACTCACAAAAGTTTGGGGGTAAGGACATCGAAAAATCAAATGCTAAGGTTATTTGAGAACGTACGTTTCAAGATTAGTCAAAAACAACACTTCTATCATCAGCTCAGAAATTCCTTGGTTTGGATTTGGAAACACTGAAAATAAGAACATACCCTTTGAATTTGTTGGCACTGTTAGTTACGAGCAGATCTTCGAAAGGGTATGTTCTTATTTTCAGTGTTTCCAAATCCAAACCAAGGAATTTCTGAGCTGATGATAGAAGTGTTGTTTTTGACTAATCTTGAAACGTACGTTCTCAAATAACCTTAGCATTTGATTTTTCGATGTCCTTACCCCCAAACTTTTGTGAGTTGAATTAAGCAAACACTATATATGAGAGAGATTTTCTTTAAGTATTAGAAATAGCTTTAAAAAAGTTTTTTAGCTGCTATTTCTAATGAGTTCAGTATGCGGCAAAGTAATTTATTTTACTAAGCCCTTTTATATAATATATGAGAAAATATATACACATATCTATGTATATATATATATATATATATGTATATATATAAGTATATATGTATATAAATATATGTACACTTATATTCACATATATGTAAATATACTTACATATGTGTGTGAGTGTGTTCTTACATAAAGACGCGCACAAGCATACATACATATAGATGTGACTGTATGTGTATAAAACATTCTCTACCAAAATGCTTTATCTTTTATTGAACAATTGTTATGCTAATAAACTGAATTGTAAAGAAAAAAATGTGTGACAAATTCGTGCCAACACATAGAAATTTATAATAGTCTGTTCGTTAGGTTAGTACTCGGAGTAGAATCAATTACGTGGGTTTTTATGTCAATAGAAATGACAAAAATATCAATAGATCATTTCAGTCAAGTTGTCATTAATATAAGTGATTTAGTCCAGTTAAAGATTTATCAGGTAACAATTTTATGGGCTGACAATTCATTTATTTCGTTATGGTACAGTGATACGTTAAAGACCATTATATCGTTAATAGACATATCAGGGAGAGCAAAAGTAGTAACAGTGATGCAATTTAGTATTACTACTACTACTACTACTACTAACTACTACTACTACTATACTACTACTACTACTACTACTACTACTGATGAGGGTGATGATGATAATGATGATGATAATGATGATGATCATGACAATGACGATAACTGTATTAATAGTGTTTCCTGTATTTTTTCCTAAGGACAATAAAGACACGTATAAGTCGTCATAAGCACAATCATGATAACGTTATTAGCGATGATAAAAATAAACGTATTGCAAGAGATAGTGACACAATGAAATGAATGATTTTGTTAGAGAAATAGTAAAAGAGAAAAAGGAACAATTAGATTTGAAAGAGAGAGAGAGGGAAGGAGACAGGGAGAGAGAGAGGGAGAGAGAGAGGATAGAGAAAGACAGAGTGAGAGAGTGAGAGAGAAAATACTACTATATCTAACTAAAAAAAGAACTAGAAATATAACGAAACGAAAAGCAGTACTTTGGATGGGTTAATTTGAAAGGAGATGAGATTTAGGTGGGTTTTATCAGTTTGCTTATGTGTTTGTTCGAGGAAAATATTCAGTTAGGTTTTAATGGGGGAAAGCTGTGTTTTATAATAAATATCTATAAAGAAACAAGTTGGAGATTTAGTATCGTCATTTGCTTTAATAATTTCTTTCGTAGGAACACGGTCAGGAATTTGAGTAGGTACAACGTGTACACGTGTACTTGACTGTTATTACATTTTATAGACGCTAAATACTGAACGCACGGAACCGGAAAATATGCCTTAAGACGTTTTGTTCGACGCACTAATAATTCTGCTTATTCATCATCCTCATGTGATATCATATTCGTTTTGAAGTAAGATACAGGCCTTGAAAGCTTTTTTGGGTAGAGCCGAGTCAATTAAGTCAATTCCAGTATCTGAGTGTAGCGATTGAAGTTTATCGATTTTCGAAATGGTTTACCCCGGCAGAGTTTGAATCCTACTTGCAACGTACCGAAACACATACGCGGGCAGCTGAAAAGTCAATAGGCTGACCAGGATACTTTCATGGAATGTGACTAAATGAGGTTTCTTTTTCAACATAGTCCACCTTGCGGCCCACACGTTTCTTCTGTCGGTGTTGCAGTGTATTGGTGAAGGAGCTTTCATCCTGTTGATATTAAAAAAAAAATTCATCAACAGTAGATGTGACGTCATCATCACTTCGGTACTGGATCTCAGCCAAGTGCTTTTTCATTTTGGGGAACGGTCAGATGGGGCCGAATCAGGAGAATAGGGAGGCTGATCAACCAGCTTAAAGCCACAATCATGCCCAACAGCCATTGAAATGAAGTGTGTTTGTGAAGATTACAGAAGACCTATCACAATTGAAGTCTCTTCTGGATTGAAATCGATGAATTACTAAAGCCAATTAATAGGACACTCAATATTTTCCCTCCAGGTATTGTATGTCTTGGACTACATTATCTAACGATTCTTAGCATTTTAAAGAGAATGGGTTGTACTTTGAGACAGATCCACCAGTTATTTCTCGCAGGCCTATTCGCCCTTTGCCCTTTATTCAATAGGTAGTTGTTTGCTCACCGGATAGAATTTCTGCTTGTGATTGTAGACAGAGATTAGCTCTAATGGAGGCGGGATGAAGATATGTTGAATTTGTTCACTAAAAAAGGGGTTGCATCACTTTGCTCTGCTAATGTGAGATGCTGATATATCCGGAATTTCATGAAACAGTATCTAAGCACTCGAACAGCGCACAGCCTTTCCACAAAACAAAATCCTCTTTTCCTTTACCTTCCGTCCGTTTCATCCTTCACTTTCAAATCTATCATTCTTTGCAACTTCAGAATACTTTAGTAAACGTCCGTTGTCACCACTATCATCACTAAAACTCTTTTGTCGCATTCAAGGCACATAGTTATCCGTAGTAGAGGTGACTAACCTCCAGTTGACGCCTAAATCTTGTGCATTTACATGTTCCTGTAGGAGTAAGGAAAATTAAAATCGTCCACAAATCTGTTTCACTAAGCTGTAGCTTTATCTGGTCGAGCTTACCCAGATACTCTTGACTCGATTACGTCATCCATCATCACCTTACATGACAGTGACTAGGTGGGAAGATAACGTCACATGTCAGCACAAAGCTGGTCGATGAAGGTTTTCGCTGGACGACTCTATATATTTATGTTGGGGTTATTTACAGGAGTGTATCACTAATACGTTCTTGCTTAACTATCCGGCAATGTGTTCCCCACAAAATGCATGCATTTTCTTCTAAGGACTTCAGTGATTGCAAGAAGACTGTCATACAGTTTTTGTTTGGTCGGATGCTTTTCCTGTCTGATATTCATACTGACTCGTAACATATAAGTGTAAACCCTCTCAAATCTTGCCGCTAGGTGTTAGGTGACTGACCAAGCAATTGGCAAGTACAATAATACTGATTCCACAATGACACGAACGAAACTTAAAATCATCTGGTGTCCTCTGATCATTTCCAGATGACTCTGAAGCTTTTAAGAATAGCCTACTGTTTTGCGTGAATTCTTTTAAAATCCTTATCTGTGAATGCAATGTTACGTCTTATGCATACAAAAGAGTCTACTGATTTTAGAGGATACTTTTGTGCTTATTGACATTTCTGATTGTAGTCGTAGAAGAATGAATACAGCTTACAGCGATGTATTACATCACCTCACACGTTATTGCTTATTACTATGAATTGTAATTTGTCGACTTACCCGTTGACAGCTAAGTATTTTGAACATCGATCCATCACCTGCGCCAAAAACCACTCAGCTATTCTTGATCTCAATGTAAAATATTTCCGTATTATTCTAGTGATACTCACATGCCTTTTGTAGAAACCATTTACTGGAATATATGAAAAAATTTAAAGAAGAAATAGAAAAGTATTTCTAACATACTGTTTAGTCACAGAAAGAATATAGGATATTTATGAGAAACTGACTCAGAATAATAAATATAATATATCAAGGATTATACTACCTTTATACCCATATATTCTTATTCTTTATTCTCAATAAATAACTCTACAACAGATTGTACCACGTATATTGTAACGTGTATGCAGTTGTGTATCTGTATGTATATCTGTAATTTTTGCGTTTGTGTTTATTTCTGCCTTTGTTGCTGTCGTTCAATACAAGACCAATTTTGATCGAAGAATTCCGTTGACTTAAAGTTAACTAGATATGGCCATCGTTTAGGTGTATCTAGGAGTATATTAGTCGGTGTGTTCCTCTTTTTAAAAATTTGGTTTCAGAGATATTTTATTGTTATTTCTAGTAGTTTTAGTGACCATATAGAAGTTTCTTCTTTTCTTCAAATGCTTATGAAGGAAAGAAAAGTGTTATCAATACACGTAGGAAAGAATTATATTAGTTAATCAGGTCTTAAGTTAGTAAAAACTTGATTACCTCAGTACAAAATATATTTTTCAAGACGTCCATTAATTTAACTCAAAACAGCATCTCCGTTCATTTATTAGGTACAATATCTCTGAACAGAAAAGAAGTTAACCGCTGACGACAGAAGAAAGCAATAAGAGAAATCGTGTTAAGAAAAAAAAAATGTCTCCTTAGAACAAAATCAATTAAACAAGAACATGAAGCAAGGAAGGCTAATCATGAAAACTTTAAAGAAATGATTAAAGAAAAATTACAAACAACAATTTAATGGTTGCATAACTACTGTATTGGTTTTACGAAATCATGTTCTGAGTTCACATCGATAGCTAGTCATTGCATTTTTGCTTTTGGGGTGATATTTGATACCACCGGATCTGAATTTATTAAATTATTTGAGAATGCTCGAAACATTGTTTTTTTAAAATTATTTTAGTCAGTGAAATGCGGCCATACCGCAGCTTCGTCTTAAATGGTCTTAGACGAATATATATAACACAGTAGAATGATTTATTTCGAAGTTCGGATTTTATATTATCGGTGCCTATTTACAGCTCTAAGTTACGGGTTATAAATGTGTCAAGGCAGATATGGAAATAAATGCGTACATACACTTGC
>NC_043005.1:64141785-64149285 GCF_006345805.1 Octopus sinensis | reverse complement strand
AGGATGTAGCAAGACGGTGTAACAAGCAATGAAGAGTAGCGATAAGCGTGCAGTGAGTCTCCACTAGGATCGATTTCCACTTGAAGCTATTTCGTATAATTCCTTAACTAAGACTTGAACGTCAGAATACTCTCTTTCGTTATTCGCCCTGAAATCTATATTGTCCTCGTGTCTATTTGAAATGACACTAATAGGAATTTACAATGAATTAATACAATAGATGGCGACAATCCATTCCGATGGTGTCTCGTAGACATCCTATTTTTCTACTCTAATGTTTATATTTACTTAGTGACTATTCTACCACAGCACCGGTAAGTAGTGTAGAACCAGGGCATCGCTATTGATACCGTTGATATCAAAATAAATCCCCTGTTGTTACTTGGACTTGCAGAAATAAATAAAATACTAAAATAAAATCTCAAAATCGTCCAAAACTAAAATGTTGGAAGGAGAGTATGGTTAATTGAAAAGTTTTCTATTTTATGAACAATTTAGTAAAAAGCATAAAGAGAGACGACATAAAAAAGAAAGACAGACAGAAAGACAGTTTGACAAACATTTTCCAAAAACTGAATATATTGAATACAGTGAACTAACGAATTAATGTCAGTTTGGGATATTTACTTAGGTCTGCTCATGACTTAGTGTTTGCTTCTTCCATGGGTATGAGTAAGTGTTTCATTTAGGTCTTACGTATTTATCGCTGACGAGGAGAAAATTCTTATGAATTTACTCTGAAATTGGGACCGATACGATAATAATGGAATTTTTTAGAAATTTCTGTCGGCTTACTTCAAGACGCGTGTTTATAGTGATAAATTATATTGTTATTGATAATTTGTCTAAATTCGGCATATTTGGCATTAGAATTTTTTTATTTTACCCTTTTTTATAAGTTGTTTATAAATTTAACCTTTAAAGGTATTTTTTAATATGCTGGGCATTGATAAAAAACTTTTCGAAAAATTTTATCCTATATTAGATGTATATATATATATATATATATATATATATATATATAATATATATATATATATATATCTACACACACATATATCTGTAAATATGATATGTGACAATTATTCGGCAGCCACGATAAAACTCCCAGTTTCGGATCTCGTCGGGCGGAAACCCACGCCGATATCTCTTCAGTTATCGGGCCATCGAAAAGAATGCTATGAAAATATATTTACAGATAATTCCTCTATTCAAGCAATATCCAGGTCTCTTTCATTCTCTTGTTGTCTTGCCATTTCTGTCATATGTATATATATATATATATATATATATATATACATATATATATACATATATATATATAGTATATATATATATATATATATATATATATATATATATATATATATTATATATATATATATATATATATATATATATACATACATACATACATACATACATATACATACATACGCGCAATCACACACAATATATACATGTATGGCACAGATAATATATATTTAAATATTTATTTATATATTTTATCTATGTGACCTACTCTCTATAGTGTATATACACATATATATATCTATATGTATATCTATCAATCGATCTATCTATTTCCCTTTCCACACACACACACACATATATATACACATACACATGTACATGTAAGTAGACTTGCAAACATAAATATATAGTTTGTTTACAAAATGGTTATATGCCTGAGATGATTGTTAATTAGATTCTAATTTTTCGGACAATTAAGCTCATATAATGACACGGTTAATGACACAATTATAAACTAATAGTGTGTTTATGTAGCAGCGGACGTCAATAGTTAGATACCAGAATTTAAATAACACACACACACACACTCACACATATATCTGTATTTATATATGTATTATTATGTATATATATTTGAATAAATGTATGAAAGTATAAATGTATGTCCATGAATATGTCCTACCTGCGCCTTTATACACAATTCAGAAGTCGGCTTTTACGAAGAGGCACTAACACATAAATATACATACACATGCACACTCGCGTACTAACTTACACACACGCATATATATAAATATATGTATATACGAGCAAAAGTCCCCCCCCGTCCAATGGACGGTGCTGAGTTGCCAAACATCTAAACCAAATTTTCTCAAAACAACTTGTCCGACCGTCCCATAGGCCTCCCTTTGAGAAATACTGATTTAACCTAAATTTGAGACACCAGCAAAAGAAGAAATAAAGATAGACTTTTTTCTATTCCAAGAAAAGCGATTTTACAAATGCCCGTTCCCACGGCTTTATCGATCGCATTCCCACCTGGAATCGATTTTTGTAATAATCACGCCCTGATACCGTCGGTATCTACATATCAAATTTGAGCGCAATCGGATGAAGGATGCCCGAGATCCTAGAAGACATACACACAGACAGACAGAACGGATTTTATATAATAGATGTATGTGTGTGTGTTCTTCTTGCTCACTAGCAACCCACGTCTCAAAGACTGATATGTGGGGTCCTGTCCAGCCTTGCTTTTAGCACATCTTTTATCGGGGCAAATGCTTTCCATCCTGCTCTTATTCACCTTGAGGAATATTTAGGCCCATATTCACTGTCTGTCCCATGTAAACCTATTCCATTACCTCTTCTATTTTAACGGTTCCACTAATATTCGGTCATGCGCAACATTTTCAATTGCATGTATTTTGTTTTTATGCATTTTAATGAATACATCTGAGCTGTGAGTGTCCAGCTGTCAGCATTGTCTGCAGCTGGTCTGTGGTTTCGGCGATGAGTACGATGTTAACTATGAATTGGAGGTGTTGATGTCAACACCACCTCTCTGGTCAATATCTCTGGTGACAATTTCCAGATATGCAATGAAGAGCTTTGGCGAGATTGTATCTCATTGACGTCTTTTTACTAGGAACTCTTACAGATGATAATAATAGAGCTACATTAGTGGTGCATTCCTGAGCATTTTCGTGTATTGTGCCCCAACTCTTTGCATTTCCAGTGATTTTAGCACTGCGTTCATTTCGATTCTATTGAAAGCCTATTCGCAGTTCACTAAAGCGATATACAGCTTCTATGATTTCGCTCGTTGTTAAAGCTGTGTTAAGGTGAATACGTGATGTATCGTACTGTAGTTTTAATATGTATATATATATGTATGTATATATATATATGTATATATAATATATGTATGTATATATATATATATTATATATATATATATATATGTGTATATATATATATATATATGTGTATATATATATATATATATATATATATATATATAATAAATACCTACACGTATATATATTCATACATACACTTTCATGAATGCACATATGTGTGTGTGTGCATGCGTGCATGTATATACCCGTATGTATATATTCATATGTGTATGCATATAGATATGCATGAACCTGAAACCACGTGGTTAGGACGAAAATTTCCTATCATACAGTTACGCTTATTTTTGCATTCAAAGAAAGACATACGTAAACATGTGTTCGTTCGTATATACAGACAGAATTGGTTATATATATATATATATACACATGTACACACACTTACATTTATATATGCATGTGTGTATACATATCTATGTATAAATATTTTTATGTATATTATATATATATATATATATATATTATATATATATATATATATATATATATCACCCTTCATATACAGACTTACATTTATAATCATACCTATACATACATGTGTGTGTGTGTCTGTGTGTGTGTGTTTCTGTGTGTGTGTGTGTTTCTGTGTGTGAGTAGATATGCGTTTACATGCACATATTCCATATACACACAAAGACGTAAGGGCAGCCATGCGCACATATATTCGGTTAAGTGATCGATGGAAATTCCATTAATGCATTAAATAGGTTAGCGTATATTCTGTCTTTAGAAGAATATGAGCAGCGGTCATGATACCCCCTTTTACTAAGGAAGGAAAATATATTTGCTAAATTTCCTTCCATGTATCAAGACCTCTTTATGCTTAGAGGTGTGAAGTAAAAGCTAGATTTAAGATGTTAGTAACGAAATGGATCAAAATACAGCCAGATCAATATCTGATACATTTATAGCTTGATTAAAGGATGGCGAAGATGTTCTGAATTATGATAAAGTGATGAGAATGTTCATAGCGAAGGCCTTCTTCACCCCATTATATATGTGTGTAGGAAACTTTTCCGCTTGATTAGGATATATAGAATATTGGTGTTTCCTATAGACTAATTATTGTTGATGGAGGTCATCACCATTTTCCTTGAATTCGGATTTTGCCATGGATTACGTGATATCTCGTATTGTTAGCATGACATCGTTTTATCTTTTACTTCTTTCAGTTATTTGACCACGGTCATGCTGGCACGCCATCTTGAAGGATTTTAGTGGAACAGGTCCCGCTATGTAACACCTTACACAAGTGTCTTGTCTCTCTCTCTCTTTATATATAATATATATATATATATATATTAATGGATCGCCTTTCCATCTATGATTCGCCTTATAAACGGAATGAAAACGCGCCTTTTTTAAAGCAAATTGCGACAGGTGATGAGAAATGGATTATCTACCGAAATGTTCAGAGAAAGTGATCCTAGAGTAAGCGACATGAGCCACCCTTAGCCACTCCAAAAGCGGGTCTTCACCCTAAAAAAGTCTTGCTTTGTGTCTGGTGGGATTGGAAAGTAATTCTGTACTATGTAATTCTGTTACTCCCAAGTAACCACACAATTAATTCTGAGAAATACGGCACACAACTGGACGAGTTAAAAGCAGCAATTCAAGAGAAACGTACAGAATTGATCAACAGGATGGGTGTTGTTTTCCAACATGATAATGCAAGACCGTACGATTCTTTGGGAACCAGACAAAAATTGCTGCAGCTCAGCTGGGATGTGTTACCACACCCTCCATATTCACTAGATATTGCTCCTTCCGATTTCCACTTATTCAGGTCTCTGCAGAATAGTCTTAATGGTAAAAATTTCAATTCCTTGGATGATGTAAAAAGACACCTTGATGAATTCTTTGCCATGAAACCACCTCAATTCTGGGAAGCGGGTATTTTCAATTTAAAGGAAAGATGGAGATGCATAGTGCAACAAAATGTTTCATATTTGGTTGATTGAAAATGTTATGGCAAATATTTATTGACCTTTTCTTTCCTTTAAAAATCGGCACGAACTTTCCGGACAACCCAATACACACACACACACACACACACACACACACACACACACACACACACACACACACACACACATACACACACACACAAACACACACACACATACACACACACACACACGCATATATATATGTTGATACGGTGACTTGAGTATATATAAAATCTAAGAAAGAAAGTTATTTCCAGAACCATAGGCTCGTAAGGTCAGTTTTGTGTTTTCAGTGGCCTATATATTCCCACTAGACGCCGTTTGGTTACCAGCTGAATGGACTGAAGCAGGTTGAAATGAAGAACACAACAATTTGCCTTCTCCAGGAATCGAACCCACAATGTTACACCTATCATTGCGATACCTGTAAATACTAAACCACACATCTCTACATATATACATAATACACACACACATATGCACACATATACTCTTTACTCTCTTTTACTTGTTTCAGTCATTTGACTGCGGCCATGCTGGAGCATCGCCTTTAGTCGAAGGAATCGACCCCAGGACTTTGTAAGCCTAATACTTATTCTATCGGTCACTTTTAGCGAACCACTAAGTGATGGGGACGTAAACACACCAGCATAGGTTGCCAAGCGATGTTGGGGGACAAGTACAGACACACAAAAACAGACACACATATACGACGGGGTTTCAGTTTCCGTCTACCAAATCCATTCACAAGGCTTTGGTCGGCTCGAGGCTATAGTAGAAGACACTCTTCCAAGGTGCCACGCAGTGGGACTGAACCCGGGACCATTTGGTTGGTAAGTACGCTACTTACTACACAGCCACTCCTGCGCCTATATATAAAACTTAGATAACTTAAATGTTTCGACCAAAGATTGGTCCAGGCCATGTCTAACTCAATAGCACTTCCTGTTAGGATTATCTACATCCTTTTTAAGTCAAGTTTTGTGGTATCATGGTCCATTTGAGTATGGAGTTCTTGTTGAGTGAGTTTTATCCAGGTATAGGTGGCTTATCTGCTAATCCTTGGATAATTTCGTCCAGATTCCGTTTAAACGTTATGTGATCCTTTTCCTCTTTGATCTGTTTCGGGACAATGTTAAATAGGTTAGAGCCTGTTGAGGAAAAGAAATTGTGCTGCAGTGTATATATGTAGTGCGATCCTGAATTGGGTAGGGCATGTGTGGCCCATGGTTCTAGCCTTGGATGAATTTTGAAGCTAATGTTGAAGTCACTTGGGCACTGCTGGTGGTATATTCTCCACATAGTACAAATGATGTATCGCTCACAGCGGCGCTGGAGAGAATAGAGTTTCAATGCTTTAAGGCTGTCCTAATAATCGAAGCATTAAAACACTTACCTTTTTCTTTACTACCCACAAGGGGCTAACACAGAGAGAGAGAGGACAAACAAGGACAGACAAACGGATTAAGTCGATTATATCAACCCCAGTGCGTAACTGGTACTTATTTAATCGGCCCCGAAAGGATGAAAGGCAACGTCGACCTCGGCGGAATTTGAACTCAGAACGTAACGGCAGACGAAATACCGCTGAGCATTTCGCCCAGCGTGCTAACGCTTCTGCCAGCTCGCCGCCTTTAAAACACTTACCTATGAATATAAAAACAGTGTGTATGTAGACAGACAGACACACACACACACACACGCAAGCACGCACACACACACACACACACAAACACCCACACATATATAGATCTATATGTCTGTCTATATATCTGTATAAATAGATATAACGATAGAAATATATTGTGCTTGATGAATTATTCAGCTTGTTCAAAATTATATCAATTATCATAATCAAACAATTAGTGCCGATATTGTTTGCGCTTCCTCCTCTCATTATCTCTCCATCTGTTGCTCTTTTAGTGTCTCTGCGTGATATGAGGAATCTGAACTTTGGCAGACTAATTAAATATTTTACGTACTTAATAGATTAGCGTGTTATACTTAAGATTTCAGATTGGCCTATATCTGAATGAACTCCACTAGTTTTACTGAGAGTCTAAGTATACTGCGTGATCTGTGTGTATTATCATTCAGTTTTATTTCTAGATTTCTTGCCAGTAGAGAACGAACCGCTTTCTAGCCTAAATTCAAAGTTTCTTCATTGGAATTGTAAGCAACATCAGCAATGCATTTGTGCATGTTTGTGGGTATATATTTAGAGTCAGTGCATATGCAGCTTTGTATATTTTACGTATGTATTCTCCTGTATATAGTTGCATGTGCTAAGCTTTTGGGAAGTTATACAGATTTCGATAGTTCCATTGAAGGTTTGAATCAGTAGTCTTCAAAATTAGCTTTCCCCTTTCTAATTTTGA